>NW_022329524.1:0-1651 GCF_002776525.5 Piliocolobus tephrosceles | reverse complement strand
TGGTAGATGTTGCTAAAAGTATTTGTGACATGAATCCTCCTGTTAACTGTGTTAACACTAAGTGCACCCCAAGAGTCCTCCATCCCATCAAGTATCTCACCCCAGACAGTCATGGGGAGATGGGAGCAGGGATCCGGAGGGTTGAGGGAGTCTGGAATGGAACCGACCCCCTCTGCCAGCCTGGCCTGGTCCAGGGAGATTTGGGTCCCAGAAGCGTGGGTTCTAATGGGCCTCCTCCTGTGTCCTGGACCTCACCTGCATTTTTCGGTCACAGGTGCTCACTCTCTTTGCTTCGACTTCATTGTAAAATCATGGTCCAGACTGGGGCAGCCCTGGTGTGAAGTGCGGGTCTTCATGAATAAAAATCTTTTCCTTCAGTACAACAGTGACAGCAACATGGTCAAGCCTCTGGGTCTCCTGGAGAAGAAGGTAAATGCCACCAGCACGTGGGGAGAATTGACCCAAACGCTGGGAGAAGTGGGTCGAGACCTCACGGTGCTCCTTCTTGATATCAAACCCCAGATAAAGACCAGTGGTAAGTGTGGAATGGGGTGGGGAAACAGAGGCAGGCAGCAAGAGAGGGGAGGGAAGAGCACAGGTGGGGAGGGGCTTTAGGTGTATTTGTGTATTGATCATTGGCCCAACCATAGAGACACATGGGACCCAATGGGCAGGAAAGGGCAAGTCAGGGCAGAAAGAATACAGGCCCCTAAATATGCAGAGAAACACTTGACCTGTTGGAAGACGATGGACCTCTCAGAAGTGGAGGATGATGGCTTTGTGTCTGGATTGCAGGTCCTTCCACGCTGCAGGTCAAGATGTTTTGTCAACGTAAAGCAGAACGATGCCCTGGTACGTCCTGGCAATCTGCCACCAACGGAGAGAAATCTCTCCCCTTTGACATGATGAAAATGACCTGGACAGTAATTAATCATGAAGCCAGTAAGATCAAGGAGACATGGAAGAAAGAGGGCCGGAAAAGTATTTCAGGAAGCTCTCAGTGGGAGACTGCGATCACTGGCTTAGGGAATTCTTAGGGCACTGGGAGGCGATGCCAGAACCGACAGGTAACTGAGCCGGGCGGGAGAATGAGGCAGCTCCCTTTAAAGATCAAAAGTCTTCCCTGTGTGGGTGTCAGCGTGTGTGCAATAGAAAATTTGATTGACTTCTCCGTGGGCTTCCAGACTGGAGAGTCAGTGACGGCCATGAGGATTTCCCACCATCCTCCCTTTCCCATCCCATTTTCCACTACCCTCAGTTGTTCCAGGGTGAAGAATTTGGGCAGTGCCCACACCCACGCTGTTGGACATTTCACCATACCAGTGAGGGCGTATGTGTCCATGCCCAGCTTTCTGCCTGTTACTCTCCACAATGTGCCACGAATGTCCCTTCCACTTCCTCAGTGTAGAAACCCCTTCCCATTAACCAATGATCCAGTAACCAATGACCCACCACTAAATGGTCCCAAGTCTATCATCCAGGCCTTCTCTTCCTCTATTGTAATTACCCTTCCACCAGCTCTAATGCCACTTCTTAGGAAGTCTTCCCCACCTTCCCGACACAGAATTAAGCACCACCCATTGTGTCACCCTCCAAACAGTTCTAACCACAGTAATCATGTGAAATTGTGTGGTAATCAGATGGGCATTTG
>NW_022329523.1:0-1651 GCF_002776525.5 Piliocolobus tephrosceles | reverse complement strand
CAAATGCCCATCTGATTACCACACAATTTCACATGATTACTGTGGTTAGAACTGTTTGGAGGGTGACACAATGGGTGGTGCTTAATTCTGTGTCGGGAAGGTGGGGAAGACTTCCTAAGAAGTGGCATTAGAGCTGGTGGAAGGGTAATTACAATAGAGGAAGAGAAGGCCTGGATGATAGACTTGGGACCATTTAGTGGTGGGTCATTGGTTACTGGATCATTGGTTAATGGGAAGGGGTTTCTACACTGAGGAAGTGGAAGGGACATTCGTGGCACATTGTGGAGAGTAACAGGCAGAAAGCTGGGCATGGACACATACGCCCTCACTGGTATGGTGAAATGTCCAACAGCGTGGGTGTGGGCACTGCCCAAATTCTTCACCCTGGAACAACTGAGGGTAGTGGAAAATGGGATGGGAAAGGGAGGATGGTGGGAAATCCTCATGGCCGTCACTGACTCTCCAGTCTGGAAGCCCACGGAGAAGTCAATCAAATTTTCTATTGCACACACGCTGACACCCACACAGGGAAGACTTTTGATCTTTAAAGGGAGCTGCCTCATTCTCCCGCCCGGCTCAGTTACCTGTCGGTTCTGGCATCGCCTCCCAGTGCCCTAAGAATTCCCTAAGCCAGTGATCGCAGTCTCCCACTGAGAGCTTCCTGAAATACTTTTCCGGCCCTCTTTCTTCCATGTCTCCTTGATCTTACTGGCTTCATGATTAATTACTGTCCAGGTCATTTTCATCATGTCAAAGGGGAGAGATTTCTCTCCGTTGGTGGCAGATTGCCAGGACGTACCAGGGCATCGTTCTGCTTTACGTTGACAAAACATCTTGACCTGCAGCGTGGAAGGACCTGCAATCCAGACACAAAGCCATCATCCTCCACTTCTGAGAGGTCCATCGTCTTCCAACAGGTCAAGTGTTTCTCTGCATATTTAGGGGCCTGTATTCTTTCTGCCCTGACTTGCCCTTTCCTGCCCATTGGGTCCCATGTGTCTCTATGGTTGGGCCAATGATCAATACACAAATACACCTAAAGCCCCTCCCCACCTGTGCTCTTCCCTCCCCTCTCTTGCTGCCTGCCTCTGTTTCCCCACCCCATTCCACACTTACCACTGGTCTTTATCTGGGGTTTGATATCAAGAAGGAGCACCGTGAGGTCTCGACCCACTTCTCCCAGCGTTTGGGTCAATTCTCCCCACGTGCTGGTGGCATTTACCTTCTTCTCCAGGAGACCCAGAGGCTTGACCATGTTGCTGTCACTGTTGTACTGAAGGAAAAGATTTTTATTCATGAAGACCCGCACTTCACACCAGGGCTGCCCCAGTCTGGACCATGATTTTACAATGAAGTCGAAGCAAAGAGAGTGAGCACCTGTGACCGAAAAATGCAGGTGAGGTCCAGGACACAGGAGGAGGCCCATTAGAACCCACGCTTCTGGGACCCAAATCTCCCTGGACCAGGCCAGGCTGGCAGAGGGGGTCGGTTCCATTCCAGACTCCCTCAACCCTCCGGATCCCTGCTCCCATCTCCCCATGACTGTCTGGGGTGAGATACTTGATGGGATGGAGGACTCTTGGGGTGCACTTAGTGTTAACACAGTTAACAGGAGGATTCATGTCACAAATACTTTTAGCAACATCTACCA
>NW_022329522.1:0-1085 GCF_002776525.5 Piliocolobus tephrosceles | reverse complement strand
TAGAGGAAGGCCACTGTCTCCTGCCTGACCCTGGGAACGGAATGTCTTAGTATAAAACCCGATTGTACATTTGTTCTATTCCAAGATAGGAGAAAAACCACCCTATAGCAGGAGGCGAGACATGCTGGCAGCAATGCTGCTTTGTTATGCTTTACTCCACTGAGATGTTTGGGTGGAGAGAAGCACAAATCTGGCCTACGTGCACATCCAATCATAGTACCTTCCCTTGAACTTATTTGTGACACAGATTCCTTTGCTCACATGTTTCCTTGCTGACCTTCTCCCTACTATCACCCTGCGTTCCTACCGCATTCCTCTTGCTAAGAGTGAAAATACTAATCAATAAATACTGAGGGAACTCAGAGACCCGTGCCGGCGCGGTCCCCTGGGCCCACTGTTCTTTCTCTATACTTTGTCTCTGTGTCTTATTTCTTTTCTCAGTCTCTCGTCTCACCTGATAAGATATACCCACAGGTGTGGAGGGGCTGGCCCCCTTCAACATCAGGTGGCAAAAAGGTGAGGGGCAGGCTGGTCTCTGGCCTTTGAGGATGTCTTAGTCTGGTAAGGACTTGAGAGAGGTGAACCATGGGTCTTACCCAAGCCCCCATTCCCTGATCCATCTCTCTCCACAGAAATGGTGCACTGCCTTAGTCTTGAGCCCCCACACTACACAGCAGGGCTGGTAGCACAAACCTGCAGTGAGAGGAGGGATGAAGCACGCATCTCCTCCAGAGAAGGGGCAAGGTCCAAGATCTGGAACACCTGCTTGGGGTGTTGTCTCCTCGCCATCCACCCCAGGGTTCCCCTAGCCCTTTGATGGAAAGTTTGTTTGCTGTCTGCATTTAGCATGACTTAGCTCAGCAAGGTTCCATACCCTTTTCCCACTCACCCTGAGAAGACTCGCTGGTGGCACTTGTGACTGTAGCATTTACTCCCAGATAACACACAAGGAGTGGTATAAGAAATCCTTTCACCACCCTCTAAACATTACAGCTCTAAACTCCTACCACCTGTTCAAGAAGGACAATCCCAGCACACGATTAGCCATGTAAATTTCAGACTCACGTTGATTGAAAGAATGCTGG
>NW_022329521.1:0-1447 GCF_002776525.5 Piliocolobus tephrosceles | reverse complement strand
TAATTGGGTCTCTACAGGCCTGCCCTCAGTTGTTCCAGGGTAAAGAACAGGGGCAGTGCCCACACCCACGCTGTTGGACATTTCTTCACCATACCAGTGAGGGTGTATGTGTCCACGCCCAGCTTCCTGCCTGTTACTCTCCACAATGTGCCAAGAATGCCTCTGACTTGTAGCCCGGTGCGCCTTCTTTTGCTTCTACTGTTGCTACTAACAGCCTTGGAGATCATGGTTGGTGAGTGTCCTAAGATCTCAAGATCTGGCTGAGAACAAGAAGGAGGAGGGAGAAAGGTGGGGTATAGGCAAGTGTGGCCTCATGCAGGCTTCAGGCAAGCAAGTACCTGCTCTTAAAGATGAGGTGAGGGAGACGATCCCGGGGATGTTACCCCCAGTTCATGGGAGACCCCAGCAGGAGGCCCTAGGCCCGGGCACGGGCTCACAGGGGCAGCTCTACAGTGCTACCTCCCACCTTCTACTCCAGGACTCTTTCCTGAAGGCCCGGGACCCTGGAGGAATTCAGCGTGTGTCCCATGATAAATGCCTCTTTCTTCTTTCTGTTGAATGTCCTATGTGTTCAGCTAGATTTTAAGTCTTAGGAGGTCACACAGAAGTTTGTCTGTTTTGTGCCTCAGAACTTGGTAGATGTTGCTAAAAGTATTTGTGACATGAATCCTCCTGTTAACACCATTAACACTAAGTGCAACCCAGGGGTCCCCGGTACCATCAAGTATCTCACCCCAGACAGTCAGGGGAAGATGGGAGCAGGGATTCGGAGGGTTGAGGGAGTCTGGGATGGAGCTGCCCCCTCTGCCAGCCTGGCCTGGTCCAGGGAGATTTGGGTCACAGAAGCGCGGGTTCTAATGGGCCTCTTCCCCTGTCCTGGACCTCACCTGCATCTTTCTCTCACAGGTGCTCACTCTCTTTGCTTCAGCTTCACTATAAAATCATGGTCCAGACCTGGACAGCCCTGGTGTGAAGCGCAGGTCTTCATGAATAAAAATCTTTTCCTTCAGTATGACAGTGACAGCAACATGGTCAAGCCTCTGGGCCTCCTGGGGAAGAAGGTAAATGCCACCAGCACGTGGGGAGATTTGACCCAAATGCTGGGAGAAGTGGGCCGAGACCTCAGGATGCTCCTTCTTGACATCAAACCCCAGATAAAGACCAGTGGTAAGTGTGGAATGGGGTGGGGAAACAGAGGCAGGCAGCAAGAGAGGGGAGGGAAGAGCACAGGTGGGGAGGGGCTTTAGGAGTATTTGTGTATTGATCATTGGCCCAACCATAGAGGCACAGGGGACCCAATGGGCAGGAAAGGGCAAGTCCAGACAGAAAGAATACAGGCCCCTAAATGTGCAGAGAAACACTTGACCTATTGGAAGATGATGGACCTCTCAAGAGTGGAGGATGATGGCTTTGTGTCTGGATTGCAGGTCCTTCCACTCTGCAGGTC
>NW_022329520.1:0-4090 GCF_002776525.5 Piliocolobus tephrosceles | reverse complement strand
AGGCCGGGCGCGGTGGCTCAAGCCTGTAATCCCAGCACTTTGGGAGGCCGAGACGGGCGGATCACAAGGTCAGGAGATCGAGACCATCCTGGCTAAACCGGTGAAACCCCGTCTCTACTAAAAAATACAAAAAACTAGCCGGGCGAGGTGGTGGGCGCCTGCAGTCCCAGCTACTCGGGAGGCTGAGGCAGGAGAATGGCGTAAACCTGGGAGGCGGAGCTTGCAGTGAGCAGCGATCCAGCCACTGCACTCCAGCCTGGGTGACAGAGCCAGACTCTGTCTCAAAAAAAAAAAGAAAACTAGACACAAATACTGTATCATTCCATTTTATTCCATTTTATTTGTATTTATTTATTTTTTTTCTGAGACCGCGTTTTGCTCTTTTGCCCAGGCTGGAGTGAAGTGGCGAGATCTCTGCTCACTGCAACCTCCACCTGCCAGGTTCAAGCGATTCCCCTGCCTCAGCCTCCCAAGTAGCTGGGATTAGAGGCGCTTGCCACCATGCCCAGCTAATTTTTTGTAATTTTAGTAGAGATGGGTTTTCACCATGTTGGCCAGGCTGGTCCTGAACTCTTGACCTCAGGTGATCCACCTGCCTTGGCCTCCCAAAGCATTAAGATTACAGGCATGAGCCACCACGCTGAGCCTCCATTTTATATAAAGTAAAAAAAAGAAATAAATAGGGCGGGTGCGGTGGCTCACGTCTCTAGTCCTAGCACTTTGGGAGTCTGACGCGGGTGAATCACGACGTCAGGAGTTTGAGACCATCCTGGCTAACACGGTGAAACCCCGTCTCTACTAAAAACACAAAAAATTAGCCAGGCATGGTGGCACACACCTGTAGTCCCACCTACCCAGGAGGCTGAGGCAGGAGAATCGCTTGAACTTGGGAGGTAGAGGTTGCAGTGGGCCGAGATGGCGCCACTGCATGCCAGCCTGGCTGACAGAGCAAGGCTCTGCCTCAAATAAATAAATAAATAAAATAAACAACAAAAATGCATAGAACCATGTGCTCATGATTTATGCACACTATACATATTTTTATTTTCTTAAATTTTAGGCCGGGCGCGGTGGCTCAAGCCTGTAATCCCAGCACTTTGGGAGGCCGAGACGGGTGGATCATGAGGTCGAGAGATCGAGACTATCCTGGCTAACACGGTGAAACCCCGTCTCTACTAAAAAATACAAAAAACTAGCCGGGCGAGGTGGCGGGCGCCTGTAGTCCCAGCTACTCCGGAGGCTGAGGCAGGAGAATGGCATAAACCCGGGAGGCAGAGCTTGCAGTGAGCTGAGATCCGGCCACTGCACTCCAGCCTGGGCGACAACGAAACTCCGTCTCAAAAAAAAAAAAAAATTTTAGTCCATGTCCATTTTCTATTTTAAAAAGGAAAACAATGATAAAAATGAGTGATACTGGCCAGGTGGGGTGGCTCACGCCTGTAATCCCAGCACTTTGGGAAGCTGAGGCGGGCAGATCATTTGAGGTCAGGAGTTCAAAACCAGCCTGACCAACATGATGAAACCCCATCTCTACTAAAAATGCGAAAAAACTAGCCGGGCATAGTGGCAGGTGCCTGTAATCCCAGCTACTCGGGAGGCTGAGGCAGGAGAATCACTTGAACCCAGGAGGTGGAGGTTGCAGTGAGCCGAGATCGCGCCACTGCACCGTAGCCTGGGCAATAGAACAAGACTTAGTCTCAAAAAAAAAAAAAAAAAAAAAGAGCGATACTGTTTCCAAAGCACATTGGGTGGGTTTCTGTGCATGTTATGAGTGACCATCACACTGCTAGCACCCATGCATGGATCCAGGGGAAGGAATGACACTGGGCTCGGGTGATTCAGCCCATCTTTCTATCTGCAGTTTCCTCGTAAGGTCCTGAGATTTGCACTTTCTTGCATGTCTTAATAAGAAAGAAAGAAAGGCTATATTGGATTATCCCTGCCATAAATATAAATAAATAAGAGGCTAGGCACCATGGCTCATACCTGTAATCCCAGCGCTTTGGGAGGCTAAGGCAGGAGTATCACTTGAGCCTTGGACTTCAAGATCAGCCTGGGCAACACAGCAAGACCCTGTCTCTACAAAAAATAGAAAAATTGGCCGGGCGCCGTGGCTCACGCCTGTAATCCCAGCACTTTGGGAGGCCGAGATGGGCGGATCATGAGGTTAGGAGATCGAAACCACCCTGGCTAACACCGTGAAACCCCGTCTCTACTAAAAAATACAAAAAACTAGCCGGGCGAGGTGGCGGGCGCCTGCAGTCCCAGCTACTCAGTAGGCTGAGGCAGGAGAATGGCGTAAACCCAGGAGGCGGAGCTTGCAGTGAGCTGAGATCCGGCCACTGCACTCCAGCCTGGGTGACAGAGTGAAACTCCGTCTCAAAAAAAAAAAAAAAAAAAGAATAGAAAAATTAGCCTGACTTGGTGGCATACACTTGTATTCCCAGCTATTCAGAAGGCTAGGGTAGTAGGATTGTTTGAGCCCAGGAGTTCAAGGTTGCACTGCACTCCAGCCTGGGTGACAGACTGAGACCCTTTCTCTAAAAAATAAACAGAACAGAAAGAAAGGAAAGGTATGTGGGCTGGGTGTGGTGGCTTATGCTGGTAATCCCAGCACTTTGAGAGACTGAGGTGGGAGGATCACTGGAGCCCAGGAGTTTGAGACTAGCCTAGGCAACATAGCAAAATTGCTTCTTTACAAAAAATACAAAAATTAGCCAGGCATGGTTGTGTATGTCTGTAGTCCCAGCTACTTGAGAGGCTGGGATGGGAGGACCACCTGAACTTGGGGAGGATGAGGCTACAGTGAGCCATGATTGTGCCACGGCACTCCAGCAACAGAATGAGACCCTGTCTCAAAAAAAAAAAGAAAAGCTATGTTGTGGCCAGGTCCGGCAGCTCATGCTTGTGATCCCAGCACTATGGGAGGTCGAGTAGGGCAGATCACTTGAGGTCATGAGTTTGAGACCAACCTGGACAACATGGTGAAACCCCAGACCACTAAAAATACAAAAATTAGCTGGGTGTGGAGGCGCCTGTAATCTCAGCTACTCAGGAGGCTGAGGCAGGAGAATCACTTGAACCCGGGCAGTGGAGGCTGCCGTGAGCCACGATACTGCCCCTTCAGCCTGGGCGATACAACAAGACTCAGTCTCAATAAAATAAAATAAAATAAAATAAAAAAGTTAGAGTGCTCTTTGCCTATTTGAAGCTACAAGCCGTAAGAAAATTACGACTAACATAGAAGTAAAATCATGGACTTTGGTGTTTTGTCTGAATATATGAATTTGTCCCCAATCTTTTTTACTTTCTTTTACTTTTTCTTTTCTTTTCTTTTTTTTTTTTTTTTTTTTTTTGAGATGGAGTTTTGCTCTTGTTGCCCAGGCTAGAGTGCAATGGCATGGTCTCGGCTCACTGCAACTTCTGCCTCCCGGGTTCAAGTGATTCTCCTGCCTCAGCCTCCCGAGTAGCTGGGATTACAGTCATGCGCCACCACGCCTGGCTAATTTTGTATTTTTAGTAGAGACGGGGTTTTTCCATGTTGGTCCGGCTGGTCTCGAACTCCCAATCTCAGGTGATCTGCCTGAGTGCTGGGATTATAGGTGTGAGCCACTGCACCTGGCTTCTTTTACGTTTTCTTTTCTTTCTTTCTTTTTTTTTTTGAGACGGAGTCTCGCTCTGTCGCCCAGGCTGGAGTGCAGTGGCCGGATCTCAGCTCACTGCAAGCTCCACCTCCTGGGCTTACACCATTCTCCTGCCTCAGCCTCCCGAGTAGCTGGGACTACAGGCGCCTGCCACCTCACCCAGCTAGTTTTTTGTATTTTTTTGTTGTTGTTGTTTTTTTGAGACAGAGTCTCGCTCTGTCACCCAGGCTGGAGTGCTGTGGCCGGATCTCAGCTCACTGCAAGCTCCGCCTCCCAGGTTCACACCATTCTCCTGCCTCAGCCTCCCGGGTAGCTGGGACTACAGGCGCCGCCACCTCGCCCGGCTGGTTTTTTGTAGTTTTTTTTAGTAGAGACGGGGTTTCACCGTGTTAGCCAGGATGGTCTCGATCTCCTGACCTCGTGATCCGCCCGTCTCTACTAAAAAA
>NW_022329519.1:0-1085 GCF_002776525.5 Piliocolobus tephrosceles | reverse complement strand
CCAGCATTCTTTCAATCAACGTGAGTCTGAAATTTACATGGCTAATCGTGTGCTGGGATTGTCCTTCTTGAACAGGTGGTAGGAGTTTAGAGCTGTAATGTTTAGAGGGTGGTGAAAGGATTTCTTATACCACTCCTTGTGTGTTATCTGGGAGTAAATGCTACAGTCACAAGTGCCACCAGCGAGTCTTCTCAGGGTGAGTGGGAAAAGGGTATGGAACCTTGCTGAGCTAAGTCATGCTAAATGCAGACAGCAAACAAACTTTCCATCAAAGGGCTAGGGGAACCCTGGGGTGGATGGCGAGGAGACAACACCCCAAGCAGGTGTTCCAGATCTTGGACCTTGCCCCTTCTCTGGAGGAGATGCGTGCTTCATCCCTCCTCTCACTGCAGGTTTGTGCTACCAGCCCTGCTGTGTAGTGTGGGGGCTCAAGACTAAGGCAGTGCACCATTTCTGTGGAGAGAGATGGATCAGGGAATGGGGGCTTGGGTAAGACCCATGGTTCACCTCTCTCAAGTCCTTACCAGACTAAGACATCCTCAAAGGCCAGAGACCAGCCTGCCCCTCACCTTTTTGCCACCTGATGTTGAAGGGGGCCAGCCCCTCCACACCTGTGGGTATATCTTATCAGGTGAGACGAGAGACTGAGAAAAGAAATAAGACACAGAGACAAAGTATAGAGAAAGAACAGTGGGCCCAGGGGACCGCGCCGGCACGGGTCTCTGAGTTCCCTCAGTATTTATTGATTAGTATTTTCACTCTTAGCAAGAGGAATGCGGTAGGAACGCAGGGTGATAGTAGGGAGAAGGTCAGCAAGGAAACATGTGAGCAAAGGAATCTGTGTCACAAATAAGTTCAAGGGAAGGTACTATGATTGGATGTGCACGTAGGCCAGATTTGTGCTTCTCTCCACCCAAACATCTCAGTGGAGTAAAGCATAACAAAGCAGCATTGCTGCCAGCATGTCTCGCCTCCTGCTATAGGGTGGTTTTTCTCCTATCTTGGAATAGAACAAATGTACAATCGGGTTTTATACTAAGACATTCCGTTCCCAGGGTCAGGCAGGAGACAGTGGCCTTCCTCTA
>NW_022329518.1:0-1447 GCF_002776525.5 Piliocolobus tephrosceles | reverse complement strand
GACCTGCAGAGTGGAAGGACCTGCAATCCAGACACAAAGCCATCATCCTCCACTCTTGAGAGGTCCATCATCTTCCAATAGGTCAAGTGTTTCTCTGCACATTTAGGGGCCTGTATTCTTTCTGTCTGGACTTGCCCTTTCCTGCCCATTGGGTCCCCTGTGCCTCTATGGTTGGGCCAATGATCAATACACAAATACTCCTAAAGCCCCTCCCCACCTGTGCTCTTCCCTCCCCTCTCTTGCTGCCTGCCTCTGTTTCCCCACCCCATTCCACACTTACCACTGGTCTTTATCTGGGGTTTGATGTCAAGAAGGAGCATCCTGAGGTCTCGGCCCACTTCTCCCAGCATTTGGGTCAAATCTCCCCACGTGCTGGTGGCATTTACCTTCTTCCCCAGGAGGCCCAGAGGCTTGACCATGTTGCTGTCACTGTCATACTGAAGGAAAAGATTTTTATTCATGAAGACCTGCGCTTCACACCAGGGCTGTCCAGGTCTGGACCATGATTTTATAGTGAAGCTGAAGCAAAGAGAGTGAGCACCTGTGAGAGAAAGATGCAGGTGAGGTCCAGGACAGGGGAAGAGGCCCATTAGAACCCGCGCTTCTGTGACCCAAATCTCCCTGGACCAGGCCAGGCTGGCAGAGGGGGCAGCTCCATCCCAGACTCCCTCAACCCTCCGAATCCCTGCTCCCATCTTCCCCTGACTGTCTGGGGTGAGATACTTGATGGTACCGGGGACCCCTGGGTTGCACTTAGTGTTAATGGTGTTAACAGGAGGATTCATGTCACAAATACTTTTAGCAACATCTACCAAGTTCTGAGGCACAAAACAGACAAACTTCTGTGTGACCTCCTAAGACTTAAAATCTAGCTGAACACATAGGACATTCAACAGAAAGAAGAAAGAGGCATTTATCATGGGACACACGCTGAATTCCTCCAGGGTCCCGGGCCTTCAGGAAAGAGTCCTGGAGTAGAAGGTGGGAGGTAGCACTGTAGAGCTGCCCCTGTGAGCCCGTGCCCGGGCCTAGGGCCTCCTGCTGGGGTCTCCCATGAACTGGGGGTAACATCCCCGGGATCGTCTCCCTCACCTCATCTTTAAGAGCAGGTACTTGCTTGCCTGAAGCCTGCATGAGGCCACACTTGCCTATACCCCACCTTTCTCCCTCCTCCTTCTTGTTCTCAGCCAGATCTTGAGATCTTAGGACACTCACCAACCATGATCTCCAAGGCTGTTAGTAGCAACAGTAGAAGCAAAAGAAGGCGCACCGGGCTACAAGTCAGAGGCATTCTTGGCACATTGTGGAGAGTAACAGGCAGGAAGCTGGGCGTGGACACATACACCCTCACTGGTATGGTGAAGAAATGTCCAACAGCGTGGGTGTGGGCACTGCCCCTGTTCTTTACCCTGGAACAACTGAGGGCAGGCCTGTAGAGACCCAATTA
>NW_022329517.1:0-8487 GCF_002776525.5 Piliocolobus tephrosceles | reverse complement strand
TAGAGGAAGGCCACTGTCTCCTGCCTGACCCTGGGAACGGAATGTCTCGGTATAAAACCCGATTGTACATTTGTTCTATTCTGAGATAGGAGAAAAACCGCCCTATGGCAGGAGGCGAGACATGCTGGCAGCAATGCTGCTTTGTTATGCTTTCCTCCACTGAGATGTTTGGGTGGAGAGAAGCATAAATCTGGCCTATGTGCACATCCAAGCATAGTACCTTCCCTTGAACTTATTTGTGACACAGATTCCTTTGCTCACATGTTTTCCTGCCGACCTTCCCCCTACTATTACCCTGCTCTCCTACCACATTCCTCTTGCTGAGATTGAAAATACTAATCAATAAATACTGAGGGAACTCAGAGACTGGTGCAGGTGCTGGTCCTCCATATGCTGAGCGCCAGTCCCCTGGGCCCACTGCTCTTTCTCTATTCTTTGTCTCTGTGTCTTTTTTCTTTTCTCAGTCTCTCGTCCCACCTGACAAGATATACCCACAGGTGTGGAGGGGCTGGTCCCCTTCATCTGCTGCCCAATGTGGGTGCCTTTCTCTAGGGTGGAGATATGCTAAGAATGTGAGCATTGAGGACAGTCGACGAGAGATTCCCGAGTACATCCACGGTCAGTCAACCTTGCGGCAAGCTTGTGTGCTCGGAGGAACCCAGGGTAACAATGGGACAAACTGAAAGTAAATATGCCTCTTATCTCAGTGCCATTAAAATTCTTTTAAGAAAAGGGGGAATGAAAGCTTCTACAGAAAATCTAATTACGCTATTTCCAAAAATAGAACAATTCTGCCCATGGTTTCCAGAACAGAGAACTTTAGATCTAACAGATTGGGAAAAAATTGGCAAAGAATTAAAACAAGCAAGTAGGGAAGGTAAAATCATCCCACTTACAATATGGAATGATTGGGCCATTATTAAAGCAAATTTAGAACCGTTTCAAATAGAAGAAGATAGCATTTCAGTTTCTGATGCCTCTGAATGCTTTGTAAGAGATTCTGAAGAAGAGGCAGGGATAGAATCCCAGAAAGGAATGGAAAGTTCACACTGTAAAAATGTAGCAGAGTCTGTAACGGTTTGGTCAACGCAAAATGTTGACTATAATCAATTACAGGAGTTAATATATCCTGAATCATCAAAACTGGGGGAAGTCAGTCCAGAATTATTGGGGCCATCAGAGCCTAAACCACGATGACCATCAACTCCTCCTCCCGCGGTTCAGATGCCTGTAACACTACAACCTCAAATGCAGGTTAGACAAGTGCAAACCCCAAGAGAATATCAAGTAGAAAAGGATAGTTTTTATCCCAGCAATGTCGATTCAGACACAGTATCCACAATATCAGCTGGTAGAAAATAAGACCGAACCACCGGTAGTTTATCCATACCAGCTGCCAGCCGAGTTTCAGTATTGGCCGCCTCCAGAGGTTCAGTACAGACCTCAAGCAGTGTGTCCAGTGCCAATAGCATGGCACCATGCCAGCAATCCACGGCGGTGGTGTTTAATCCTACATCACCACCTAGTGGACAAGGTGGTACACTGCATGAAATCATTGATAAAGCCAGAAAACGGAGATCTTGAGGCATGGCAGTTCCCGGTAATTTTACAACCGATACGGATACCAGCCGGGGAAAGGGAGTCACGCAGGAGCATCTGTCCGAACTGAAGCTAGATATGAATCTTTCACCATGAAAATGTTAAAAGATATGAAGGAAGGAGTGAAACAATATGAACCCAACACCCCTTATATGATAACATTATTAGATTCCCTTGCTCATGGAAATAGACTTATTCCTTATGATTGGGAAAATTTGGCTAAATCTTCCCTTTCACCCTCTCAGTTTCTACAGTTTGGAACCTGGTGGACTGATGGAGTACAAGAACAGGTACAAAAAAATCAGGCTACTTATCCTGCTGTTAATATAGATGCAGACCAATCGCTAGGAACAGGTCCAAATTGGAGCACCATTAACCAACAATCAGTGATGCAGAATGAGGCTATTGAAAAACTAAGGGCTATTTGCCTCAGGGCCTGGGGAAAAATTCAGGACCCAGGAACCACTTACCTTTCTTTTAGTTCAATTAGACCAGGCTGTAAAGAGCCATATCCAGACTTTGTGGCAAGGTTGCAAGATACCGCTCAAAAATCTATTACAGATGATAACGCCTGAAAAGTTATTGTAGAAATAATGGCCTATGAAAATGCAAATCCAGAATGTCAATTGGCCATAAAGCCATTAAAAGGAAAAGTTCCAGCAGGAGTTGATGTAATTACAGAATATGTGAAGGTTTGTGATGGGATTGGAGGAGCTATGCATAAGGCAATGCTAATGGCTCAAGCAATTACGGGGTTGCTTTAGGAGGACAAGTTAGAACATTTAGGGGAAAATGTTATAATTGTGGTCAAATCGGTCGTCTAAAAAAGAATTGCGCAGTCTTAAATAAACAGAGTAAAAATAAAGAGCCACCCGGCCTGTGTCCAAGATGTGGAAAAGGAAAACTTTGGGCTAATCAATGCCGTTCTAAATTTGATAAAAATGGGCAACCATTGTTGGGAAATGGGAAGAGGGGCCAGCCTCATGCCCCGCAACAAACTGGGGCATTCCCAGTTAAGCCGTTTGTTCCTCAGCGTTTTCAGGGCAGTAACCCCCACAGGAAATACCACCACTTCAGGGAGTCAGCCAATTACAACAATACATCAGCTGTCCCCCACCGCAGCAGGCAGCGCAGCAGATCTATGTTCCACTCAAATAGTTTCTTTACTTCCTGGAGAGCCCCCGCAAAACATTCCTACAAGGGTATAAGGCCTGCTGCCAGAAGGGACGGTAGGCCTTATTTTAGGGAGATCAAGTCTAAATTTGAAGGGAGTCTAAATTCATACTGGGGTAATTGATTCAGATTATAAAGGAGAAATTCAGTTAGTGATCAGCTGTTCCCTGGAGTGCCAATCCAGGGGATAGAATTGCTCACTTACTGCTTTTGCCTTATATTAAAATTGGAGAAAACAAACCAGAAAGAACAGGAGGGTTTGGAAGTACCAACCTTGCTGGAAAAGCCGCTTATTGGGCTATCACTATTACCTGTGTGTATAGTCACTATTCAGGGAAAGCAGTTTGAAGGAATAGTGGATACCAGGGCTGATGTTTCTATCATCACCTTTAATCAATGGACAAAAATTGGCCTAAACAAAAGCCTGTTACAGGATTTGTCGGTGTGGGCACCGCCTCAGAAGTGTATCAAAGTGCCATGATTTTACATTGTCTAGGACCTGATAATCGAGAGAGTACAGTTTAACCTGTGATCACTTCCATTCCAATTAATTTATGGGGCCGAGACGTGTTACAGCAATGGCATGCAGAGATTACTATCCCAGCCTCCCTATACAGCCCCACGAGTCAAAAAGTCGTGACTAAAATGTGATATCTCCCTGGCAAAGGACTAGGGAAGAATGGAGATGGCATTAAAGTCCCAATTGAGGCTGAGGGAAATCAAGAAAGAAAAGGAGGATATCCTTTTTAGGAGTGGCCACTGTAGAGCCTCCAAAACCCATTCCATTAACTTGGAAAACAGAAAAACCTGTATGGGTAAATCAGTGGCTGCTACCAAAACAAAAGCTGGAGGCTTTACACTTACTGGCAAAGGAACAATTAGAAAAGGGACATACTGAGCCTTCATTTTCGCCTTGAGTCTCCTGTGTTTGCAATTCAGAAAAATTCCAGCAGATGGCGCATACTGACCGACTTAAGAGCCGTTAATGCCATAATTCAACCCAGGGAGGCTCTCCAAGCTGGATTGCCCTCTCTGGCCATGATCCCCGAAGATTGGCCTTTCATTATTACTGATCTGAAGGACTGCTTTTTTACCATTCCTCTGGCAAAACAGGATTTTGAAAAATTTGTTTTTACTATACCAGCTATAAATGATAAAAAGCCAGCCACCAGGTTTCAGTGGAAAGTGTTGCCTCAGGGAATGCTAAATAGTCCAACTATTTGTCAGACTTTCGTAGCTCAAGCTCTTCAACCAGTTAGAGACAAGTTATCAGACTGTTATATCATTCATTATGTTGATGATATTCTGTGTGCTGCAGAAACGAGAGACAAATTAATTGACCGTTACACATTTCTGCAGACAGAGGTTGCAAATGCAGGACTGACAATAGCATCTGATAAGATTCAAACCTCTGCTCCTTTCCGTTACTTGGGAATGCAAGTAGAGGAAAGGAAAATTAAACCACAAAAAATAGATATAAGAAAAGACACATTAAAAACATTAAATAACTTTCAAAAATTGCTAAGAGATATTAATTGGATTTGGTCAACTCTACACATCCCTACTTATGCCATGTCAACTTTGTTCTCTATCTTGAGAGGGGGTCCAGAATTGAATAGCAAAAGAGCATTAACTCCAGAGACAACTAAAGAAATTGAATTAGTTGAAGAAAAAATTCGGTCAGCAGAAGTAAATAGAATAGATCACTTAGCCCCACTCCAACTTTTGATTTTTGCTACTGCACATTCTCCAACAGGCACTATTGTCTTATGGAGTGATCCTTCCTCACAGTACGATTAAGACTTTTACATTGTACTTGGATCAATTGGCTACATTAATTGGTCAGGCAAGACTACGAATAGTAAAATTGTATGGAAGTGACCCAGATAAAAATTATTGTCCCTTTACACAAGGAACAGGTTAGACAAGCCTTTATCAATTCTACTGCATGGCAGATTGGTCTTGCTGATTTTGTGGGAATTATTGACATTCATTACCCAAAAACAAAAATCTTCCAGTTTTTAAAATTGACTACTTGGATTTTACCTAAAATTACTAGACTTAAACCTTTAGAAAATGCTCTGACGGTGCATTGGAAATGCACCCAGCAATGGAAACACGGCTTACATCAGGCCAAAAGAACGAGTCATTGAAACTCAATGTTTGGTTGCTGTCATTTCAGTGTTACAAGATTTTAATCAGTCTATTAACATTGTATCAGATTCTGCATATGTAGTATAGGCTACAAAGGATGTTGAGACAGCCCTGATCAAATATAGTATGATCAGTTAAACCAGCTGTTTAATTTGTTACAACAAACTGTAAGAAAAAGAAATTTCCCATTCTATATTACTCATGTTCAAGCACATACTAATTCACCAGGGCCTTTAAAGCAAATGAACAAGCTGACTTGCTGGTGTCACCCGCCTTCATGGAAGCACAAGAACTTCACGCCCTGACTCATGTAAATGCAATAGGACTAAAAAATAAATTTGATATCACATTAAAACAGGCAAAAAATATTGTACAACATTGCACTCAGTGTCAAGTCCTACACCTGCCCACTCAGGAGGCAGAAGTTAATCCCAGAGGTCTATGTCCTAATGTGTTAGGCAAATGGATGTCACACATGTACCTTCATTTGGAAAATTGTCATTTGTCCATGTGATAGCTGATACTTATTCACATTTTGTATGGGCAACCTGCCAGACAGGAGAAAGTACTTCCCATGTTAAAAGACATTTATTATCTTGTTTTGCTGTCATGGGAGTTCCAGAAAAAATTAAAGCAGATAATGAGCCAGTATACTATAGTCAAACATTTCAAAAATTCTTAAATCAGTGGAAAATTACACATACAATAGGAATCCCTTATAATTCCCAAGGACAGGCCATAATTGAAAGAACTAACAGAACACTCAAAGGTCAATTGGTTAAACAAAAAAAGGAAAAAGACAGCAAGGAGTATAACACTCCCCAGATGCAACTTGATCTAGCACTCTATATTTTAAACTTTTTAAACATTTATAGCAATCAGACCACTACTTCTGCAGAACATTTTACTGGTAAAAAGAACAGCCTACATGAAGGGAAACTGATTTGGTGGAAAGACATCAAAAATAAGACATGGGAAATAGGGAAAGTGATAACATGGGGGAGAAGCTTTGCTTGTGTTTCACCAGGAGAAAATCAGCTTCCTGTTTGGATACCCACTAGATATTTAAAGTTCTACAATGAACCCATCGGAGATGCAAAGAAAAGTGCCTCTGCGGAGACAGAAAACCCACAATTGAGCATCATCAACTCACCAGGTGAACAAAATGGTGATATCAGAAGAACAAATGAAGTTGCCATCCACCAAGGAAGTGGAGCTGCCAACCTGGGGCCAACTAAAGGAGCTGACACAGTTAGCTGAAAAAAGCCTGAAGTAAACAAGGGTCACACAAACTCCAGAGAACATGCTGCTTGCAGCTTTGATGATTGTATCAACGGTGGTAAGTCTCCCTGCGACTGCCAGAGCAGCTGCAGCTAATTATACTTACTGGGCCTATGTGCCTTTCCCGCCCTTAATTCAGGCAGTCACTTGGATGGATAATCCTATTGAAGTATATGTTAATAATAGTGCATGGGCACCAGGCCCCACAGGTGATCGTGGCACTGCCCAACCTGAAGAAGAAGGAATGATGATGAATACTTCCATTGGGTGTTATCATCCTCCTACTTGTCTAGGGAAGGTACCAGGATATTTAACGCCTACAACCCAGAATTTGTTGGTAGAAGCACCTACTGTCAATGCCACCAGTAGATTTACTTATCACATGGTAAGTGGAATGTCACTCGGGTCACAGATAAATAATTTACTGGGTTCTTCTTATCAAAGATCATTAAAAATTAGGCCTAAGGGGAAGCCTTGCCCCAAGGAAATTCCCAAAGGATCAAAAGGCCCAGAAGCCTTAGTATGGGAAGAATGTGTGGCTGATACTGCGGTGGTATTACAAAACCATGAATTTGGAACTATTATGGACTGGGCCCCTCGAGGCCAATTATATTATGATTGTACAGGCCAGACCCACTCATGTTCACAGGCCCCATCCGTCTGGCCCACTAATCAGGACTGTGATAGTGATTTAACTGAAAGGCTGGACCAGGTTTATAGAAGGTTAGAATCACCCTATCCATGGAAATGGAGTGAAAAGGGAATCTCATCACCTCGACCAAAGTTAGTTAGTCCTGTTACTGGTCCTGAACATCCAGAATTATGAAAGTTTACTGTGGCCTCGCACCACATTAGAATTTGGTCTGGAAATCAAGCTATAGGAACAAGAGATCCTAAGCAATATTATACTATTAACCTAAATTCCAATCTGACAATTCCTTTGCAAGGTTGTGTAAAACCTCCGTATATGTTAGCTGTAGGAAACATAGCTATTAAACCAGATTCCCAAACTATAAGCTGTGAAAATTGTAGATTGTTTACTTGCATTGATTCAACTTTTGATTGGCAGCACTGTATTCTACTAGTGAGGGCAAGAGAGGGCGTGTGGATCCTTGTGTCCATGGACCAACTGCGGGAGAGGCTTCTCCATCTGTCCATATTTTAACGGAAGTATTAAAAGGAGTTCTAACTAGATCCAAATGATTCATTTTTACTTTGATTGCAGTGATTATGGGTCTTATTGCAGTCACAGCTACTGCTGTGTTCAAACTGCAGAATATGTAAATAATTGGCAAAAGAATTCCTCAAAATTGTGGAATTCTCATACCCAAATAGATCAAAAATCGGCAAACCAAATTAATGATCTTAGACCAGCTGTCATTTGGATGGGGGAAGGCTCACGGGCTTGGAACATCATTTTCAGTTACAGTGTGACTGGAACACGTCAGATTTTTGTATTATACCCCAAGCCTACAATAAGTCTGAGCATCACTGGGACGTGGTTAGACACCATCTATAAGGAAGAAAAGATAATCTTACTTTAGATATTTCAAAATTAAAAGAAGAAATTTTTGAGGCATCTAAAGCCCATTTAAATCTGGTGTCAGAAACTGAGGCAATCATGAAAGCTACTGCTGGCCTCACAAATCTTAACCCTGTCACGTGGGTTAAAACTATCGGAAGTTCCACTATTGTAAATTTCATATTAATCCTTGTATGTCTGTTCTGTCTGTTGTTAGTATGCCGGTGTATCCAGCAGCTCCAAAGAGACAGTGACCAGTGAGAATGGGCCATGATGACCGTGGTGGTTTTGTCAAAAAGAAAAGGCGGATATGTAGGGAAAAGAAAGAGCGATCAGACTGTGATCGTGTCTATGTAGAAAAGGAAGACCTAAGAAACTCCGTTTTGACCTTTACCCTGAACAATTGCTTTGCCCTGAGATGCTGTTAATCTGTAACTTTGCCCCAGCCTTGAGCTCACAGAAACCTGTGTTGTATGGAATCAAGGTTTAAGGGATCTAGGGCTGTGCCTTGTTAACAAAATGTTTACAGGTAGTATGCTTGGTAAAAGTCATCGCCATTCTCCAGTCTCGATAAACCAGGGGCACAATGCACTGTGAAAAGCCGCAGGGACCTCTGTCCTGGAAAGCCAGGTATCGTCCAAGTTTCTCCCCATGTGATAGCCTGAGATATGGCTTCATGGGATGGGAAAGACCTGACCATCCCCCAGTCCGACACCCATGAAGGGTCTGTGCTGAGGTGGATTAGTAAAAGAGGAAAG
>NW_022329516.1:0-8487 GCF_002776525.5 Piliocolobus tephrosceles | reverse complement strand
CTTTCCTCTTTTACTAATCCACCTCAGCACAGACCCTTCATGGGTGTCGGACTGGGGGATGGTCAGGTCTTTCCCATCCCATGAAGCCATATCTCAGGCTATCACATGGGGAGAAACTTGGACGATACCTGGCTTTCCAGGACAGAGGTCCCTGCGGCTTTTCACAGTGCATTGTGCCCCTGGTTTATCGAGACTGGAGAATGGCGATGACTTTTACCAAGCATACTACCTGTAAACATTTTGTTAACAAGGCACAGCCCTAGATCCCTTAAACCTTGATTCCATACAACACAGGTTTCTGTGAGCTCAAGGCTGGGGCAAAGTTACAGATTAACAGCATCTCAGGGCAAAGCAATTGTTCAGGGTAAAGGTCAAAACGGAGTTTCTTAGGTCTTCCTTTTCTACATAGACACGATCACAGTCTGATCGCTCTTTCTTTTCCCTACATATCCGCCTTTTCTTTTTGACAAAACCACCACGGTCATCATGGCCCATTCTCACTGGTCACTGTCTCTTTGGAGCTGCTGGATACACCGGCATACTAACAACAGACAGAACAGACATACAAGGATTAATATGAAATTTACAATAGTGGAACTTCCGATAGTTTTAACCCACGTGACAGGGTTAAGATTTGTGAGGCCAGCAGTAGCTTTCATGATTGCCTCAGTTTCTGACACCAGATTTAAATGGGCTTTAGATGCCTCAAAAATTTCTTCTTTTAATTTTGAAATATCTAAAGTAAGATTATCTTTTCTTCCTTATAGATGGTGTCTAACCACGTCCCAGTGATGCTCAGACTTATTGTAGGCTTGGGGTATAATACAAAAATCTGACGTGTTCCAGTCACACTGTAACTGAAAATGATGTTCCAAGCCCGTGAGCCTTCCCCCATCCAAATGACAGCTGGTCTAAGATCATTAATTTGGTTTGCCGATTTTTGATCTATTTGGGTATGAGAATTCCACAATTTTGAGGAATTCTTTTGCCAATTATTTACATATTCTGCAGTTTGAACACAGCAGTAGCTGTGACTGCAATAAGACCCATAATCACTGCAATCAAAGTAAAAATGAATCATTTGGATCTAGTTAGAACTCCTTTTAATACTTCCGTTAAAATATGGACAGATGGAGAAGCCTCTCCCGCAGTTGGTCCATGGACACAAGGATCCACACGCCCTCTCTTGCCCTCACTAGTAGAATACAGTGCTGCCAATCAAAAGTTGAATCAATGCAAGTAAACAATCTACAATTTTCACAGCTTATAGTTTGGGAATCTGGTTTAATAGCTATGTTTCCTACAGCTAACATATACGGAGGTTTTACACAACCTTGCAAAGGAATTGTCAGATTGGAATTTAGGTTAATAGTATAATATTGCTTAGGATCTCTTGTTCCTATAGCTTGATTTCCAGACCAAATTCTAATGTGGTGCGAGGCCACAGTAAACTTTCATAATTCTGGATGTTCAGGACCAGTAACAGGACTAACTAACTTTGGTCGAGGTGATGAGATTCCCTTTTCACTCCATTTCCATGGATAGGGTGATTCTAACCTTCTATAAACCTGGTCCAGCCTTTCAGTTAAATCACTATCACAGTCCTGATTAGTGGGCCAGACGGATGGGGCCTGTGAACATGAGTGGGTCTGGCCTGTACAATCATAATATAATTGGCCTCGAGGGGCCCAGTCCATAATAGTTCCAAATTCATGGTTTTGTAATACCACCGCAGTATCAGCCACACATTCTTCCCATACTAAGGCTTCTGGGCCTTTTGATCCTTTGGGAATTTCCTTGGGGCAAGGCTTCCCCTTAGGCCTAATTTTTAATGATCTTTGATAAGAAGAACCCAGTAAATTATTTATCTGTGACCCGAGTGACATTCCACTTACCATGTGATAAGTAAATCTACTGGTGGCATTGACAGTAGGTGCTTCTACCAACAAATTCTGGGTTGTAGGCGTTAAATATCCTGGTACCTTCCCTAGACAAGTAGGAGGATGATAACACCCAATGGAAGTATTCATCATCATTCCTTCTTCTTCAGGTTGGGCAGTGCCACGATCACCTGTGGGGCCTGGTGCCCATGCACTATTATTAACATATACTTCAATAGGATTATCCATCCAAGTGACTGCCTGAATTAAGGGCGGGAAAGGCACATAGGCCCAGTAAGTATAATTAGCTGCAGCTGCTCTGGCAGTCGCAGGGAGACTTACCACCGTTGATACAATCATCAAAGCTGCAAGCAGCATGTTCTCTGGAGTTTGTGTGACCCTTGTTTACTTCAGGCTTTTTTCAGCTAACTGTGTCAGCTCCTTTAGTTGGCCCCAGGTTGGCAGCTCCACTTCCTTGGTGGATGGCAACTTCATTTGTTCTTCTGATATCACCATTTTGTTCACCTGGTGAGTTGATGATGCTCAATTGTGGGTTTTCTGTCTCCGCAGAGGCACTTTTCTTTGCATCTCCGATGGGTTCATTGTAGAACTTTAAATATCTAGTGGGTATCCAAACAGGAAGCTGATTTTCTCCTGGTGAAACACAAGCAAAGCTTCTCCCCCATGTTATCACTTTCCCTATTTCCCATGTCTTATTTTTGATGTCTTTCCACCAAATCAGTTTCCCTTCATGTAGGCTGTTCTTTTTACCAGTAAAATGTTCTGCAGAAGTAGTGGTCTGATTGCTATAAATGTTTAAAAAGTTTAAAATATAGAGTGCTAGATCAAGTTGCATCTGGGGAGTGTTATACTCCTTGCTGTCTTTTTCCTTTTTTTGTTTAACCAATTGACCTTTGAGTGTTCTGTTAGTTCTTTCAATTATGGCCTGTCCTTGGGAATTATAAGGGATTCCTATTGTATGTGTAATTTTCCACTGATTTAAGAATTTTTGAAATGTTTGACTATAGTATACTGGCTCATTATCTGCTTTAATTTTTTCTGGAACTCCCATGACAGCAAAACAAGATAATAAATGTCTTTTAACATGGGAAGTACTTTCTCCTGTCTGGCAGGTTGCCCATACAAAATGTGAATAAGTATCAGCTATCACATGGACAAATGACAATTTTCCAAATGAAGGTACATGTGTGACATCCATTTGCCTAACACATTAGGACATAGACCTCTGGGATTAACTTCTGCCTCCTGAGTGGGCAGGTGTAGGACTTGACACTGAGTGCAATGTTGTACAATATTTTTTGCCTGTTTTAATGTGATATCAAATTTATTTTTTAGTCCTATTGCATTTACATGAGTCAGGGCGTGAAGTTCTTGTGCTTCCATGAAGGCGGGTGACACCAGCAAGTCAGCTTGTTCATTTGCTTTAAAGGCCCTGGTGAATTAGTATGTGCTTGAACATGAGTAATATAGAATGGGAAATTTCTTTTTCTTACAGTTTGTTGTAACAAATTAAACAGCTGGTTTAACTGATCATACTATATTTGATCAGGGCTGTCTCAACATCCTTTGTAGCCTATACTACATATGCAGAATCTGATACAATGTTAATAGACTGATTAAAATCTTGTAACACTGAAATGACAGCAACCAAACATTGAGTTTCAATGACTCGTTCTTTTGGCCTGATGTAAGCCGTGTTTCCATTGCTGGGTGCATTTCCAATGCACCGTCAGAGCATTTTCTAAAGGTTTAAGTCTAGTAATTTTAGGTAAAATCCAAGTAGTCAATTTTAAAAACTGGAAGATTTTTGTTTTTGGGTAATGAATGTCAATAATTCCCACAAAATCAGCAAGACCAATCTGCCATGCAGTAGAATTGATAAAGGCTTGTCTAACCTGTTCCTTGTGTAAAGGGACAATAATTTTTATCTGGGTCACTTCCATACAATTTTACTATTCGTAGTCTTGCCTGACCAATTAATGTAGCCAATTGATCCAAGTACAATGTAAAAGTCTTAATCGTACTGTGAGGAAGGATCACTCCATAAGACAATAGTGCCTGTTGGAGAATGTGCAGTAGCAAAAATCAAAAGTTGGAGTGGGGCTAAGTGATCTATTCTATTTACTTCTGCTGACCGAATTTTTTCTTCAACTAATTCAATTTCTTTAGTTGTCTCTGGAGTTAATGCTCTTTTGCTATTCAATTCTGGACCCCCTCTCAAGATAGAGAACAAAGTTGACATGGCATAAGTAGGGATGTGTAGAGTTGACCAAATCCAATTAATATCTCTTAGCAATTTTTGAAAGTTATTTAATGTTTTTAATGTGTCTTTTCTTATATCTATTTTTTGTGGTTTAATTTTCCTTTCCTCTACTTGCATTCCCAAGTAACGGAAAGGAGCAGAGGTTTGAATCTTATCAGATGCTATTGTCAGTCCTGCATTTGCAACCTCTGTCTGCAGAAATGTGTAACGGTCAATTAATTTGTCTCTCGTTTCTGCAGCACACAGAATATCATCAACATAATGAATGATATAACAGTCTGATAACTTGTCTCTAACTGGTTGAAGAGCTTGAGCTACGAAAGTCTGACAAATAGTTGGACTATTTAGCATTCCCTGAGGCAACACTTTCCACTGAAACCTGGTGGCTGGCTTTTTATCATTTATAGCTGGTATAGTAAAAACAAATTTTTCAAAATCCTGTTTTGCCAGAGGAATGGTAAAAAAGCAGTCCTTCAGATCAGTAATAATGAAAGGCCAATCTTCGGGGATCATGGCCAGAGAGGGCAATCCAGCTTGGAGAGCCTCCCTGGGTTGAATTATGGCATTAACGGCTCTTAAGTCGGTCAGTATGCGCCATCTGCTGGAATTTTTCTGAATTGCAAACACAGGAGACTCAAGGCGAAAATGAAGGCTCAGTATGTCCCTTTTCTAATTGTTCCTTTGCCAGTAAGTGTAAAGCCTCCAGCTTTTGTTTTGGTAGCAGCCACTGATTTACCCATACAGGTTTTTCTGTTTTCCAAGTTAATGGAATGGGTTTTGGAGGCTCTACAGTGGCCACTCCTAAAAAGGATATCCTCCTTTTCTTTCTTGATTTCCCTCAGCCTCAATTGGGACTTTAATGCCATCTCCATTCTTCCCTAGTCCTTTGCCAGGGAGATATCACATTTTAGTCACGACTTTTTGACTCGTGGGGCTGTATAGGGAGGCTGGGATAGTAATCTCTGCATGCCATTGCTGTAACACGTCTCGGCCCCATAAATTAATTGGAATGGAAGTGATCACAGGTTAAACTGTACTCTCTCGATTATCAGGTCCTAGACAATGTAAAATCATGGCACTTTGATACACTTCTGAGGCGGTGCCCACACCGACAAATCCTGTAACAGGCTTTTGTTTAGGCCAATTTTTGTCCATTGATTAAAGGTGATGATAGAAACATCAGCCCTGGTATCCACTATTCCTTCAAACTGCTTTCCCTGAATAGTGACTATACACACAGGTAATAGTGATAGCCCAATAAGCGGCTTTTCCAGCAAGGTTGGTACTTCCAAACCCTCCTGTTCTTTCTGGTTTGTTTTCTCCAATTTTAATATAAGGCAAAAGCAGTAAGTGAGCAATTCTATCCCCTGGATTGGCACTCCAGGGAACAGCTGATCACTAACTGAATTTCTCCTTTATAATCTGAATCAATTACCCCAGTATGAATTTAGACTCCCTTCAAATTTAGACTTGATCTCCCTAAAATAAGGCCTACCGTCCCTTCTGGCAGCAGGCCTTATACCCTTGTAGGAATGTTTTGCGGGGGCTCTCCAGGAAGTAAAGAAACTATTTGAGTGGAACATAGATCTGCTGCGCTGCCTGCTGCGGTGGGGGACAGCTGATGTATTGTTGTAATTGGCTGACTCCCTGAAGTGGTGGTATTTCCTGTGGGGGTTACTGCCCTGAAAACGCTGAGGAACAAACGGCTTAACTGGGAATGCCCCAGTTTGTTGCGGGGCATGAGGCTGGCCCCTCTTCCCATTTCCCAACAATGGTTGCCCATTTTTATCAAATTTAGAACGGCATTGATTAGCCCAAAGTTTTCCTTTTCCACATCTTGGACACAGGCCGGGTGGCTCTTTATTTTTACTCTGTTTATTTAAGACTGCGCAATTCTTTTTTAGACGACCGATTTGACCACAATTATAACATTTTCCCCTAAATGTTCTAACTTGTCCTCCTAAAGCAACCCCGTAATTGCTTGAGCCATTAGCATTGCCTTATGCATAGCTCCTCCAATCCCATCACAAACCTTCACATATTCTGTAATTACATCAACTCCTGCTGGAACTTTTCCTTTTAATGGCTTTATGGCCAATTGACATTCTGGATTTGCATTTTCATAGGCCATTATTTCTACAATAACTTTTCAGGCGTTATCATCTGTAATAGATTTTTGAGCGGTATCTTGCAACCTTGCCACAAAGTCTGGATATGGCTCTTTACAGCCTGGTCTAATTGAACTAAAAGAAAGGTAAGTGGTTCCTGGGTCCTGAATTTTTCCCCAGGCCCTGAGGCAAATAGCCCTTAGTTTTTCAATAGCCTCATTCTGCATCACTGATTGTTGGTTAATGGTGCTCCAATTTGGACCTGTTCCTAGCGATTGGTCTGCATCTATATTAACAGCAGGATAAGTAGCCTGATTTTTTTGTACCTGTTCTTGTACTCCATCAGTCCACCAGGTTCCAAACTGTAGAAACTGAGAGGGTGAAAGGGAAGATTTAGCCAAATTTTCCCAATCATAAGGAATAAGTCTATTTCCATGAGCAAGGGAATCTAATAATGTTATCATATAAGGGGTGTTGGGTTCATATTGTTTCACTCCTTCCTTCATATCTTTTAACATTTTCATGGTGAAAGATTCATATCTAGCTTCAGTTCGGACAGATGCTCCTGCGTGACTCCCTTTCCCCGGCTGGTATCCGTATCGGTTGTAAAATTACCGGGAACTGCCATGCCTCAAGATCTCCGTTTTCTGGCTTTATCAATGATTTCATGCAGTGTACCACCTTGTCCACTAGGTGGTGATGTAGGATTAAACACCACCGCCGTGGATTGCTGGCATGGTGCCATGCTATTGGCACTGGACACACTGCTTGAGGTCTGTACTGAACCTCTGGAGGCGGCCAATACTGAAACTCGGCTGGCAGCTGGTATGGATAAACTACCGGTGGTTCGGTCTTATTTTCTACCAGCTGATATTGTGGATACTGTGTCTGAATCGACATTGCTGGGATAAAAACTATCCTTTTCTACTTGATATTCTCTTGGGGTTTGCACTTGTCTAACCTGCATTTGAGGTTGTAGTGTTACAGGCATCTGAACCGCGGGAGGAGGAGTTGATGGTCATCGTGGTTTAGGCTCTGATGGCCCCAATAATTCTGGACTGACTTCCCCCAGTTTTGATGATTCAGGATATATTAACTCCTGTAATTGATTATAGTCAACATTTTGCGTTGACCAAACCGTTACAGACTCTGCTACATTTTTACAGTGTGAACTTTCCATTCCTTTCTGGGATTCTATCCCTGCCTCTTCTTCAGAATCTCTTACAAAGCATTCAGAGGCATCAGAAACTGAAATGCTATCTTCTTCTATTTGAAACGGTTCTAAATTTGCTTTAATAATGGCCCAATCATTCCATATTGTAAGTGGGATGATTTTACCTTCCCTACTTGCTTGTTTTAATTCTTTGCCAATTTTTTCCCAATCTGTTAGATCTAAAGTTCTCTGTTCTGGAAACCATGGGCAGAATTGTTCTATTTTTGGAAATAGCGTAATTAGATTTTCTGTAGAAGCTTTCATTCCCCCTTTTCTTAAAAGAATTTTAATGGCACTGAGATAAGAGGCATATTTACTTTCAGTTTGTCCCATTGTTACCCTGGGTTCCTCCGAGCACACAAGCTTGCCGCAAGGTTGACTGACCGTGGATGTACTCGGGAATCTCTCGTCGACTGTCCTCAATGCTCACATTCTTAGCATATCTCCACCCTAGAGAAAGGCACCCACATTGGGCAGCAGATGAAGGGGACCAGCCCCTCCACACCTGTGGGTATATCTTGTCAGGTGGGACGAGAGACTGAGAAAAGAAAAAAGACACAGAGACAAAGAATAGAGAAAGAGCAGTGGGCCCAGGGGACTGGCGCTCAGCATATGGAGGACCAGCACCTGCACCAGTCTCTGAGTTCCCTCAGTATTTATTGATTAGTATTTTCAATCTCAGCAAGAGGAATGTGGTAGGAGAGCAGGGTAATAGTAGGGGGAAGGTCGGCAGGAAAACATGTGAGCAAAGGAATCTGTGTCACAAATAAGTTCAAGGGAAGGTACTATGCTTGGATGTGCACATAGGCCAGATTTATGCTTCTCTCCACCCAAACATCTCAGTGGAGGAAAGCATAACAAAGCAGCATTGCTGCCAGCATGTCTCGCCTCCTGCCATAGGGCGGTTTTTCTCCTATCTCAGAATAGAACAAATGTACAATCGGGTTTTATACCGAGACATTCCGTTCCCAGGGTCAGGCAGGAGACAGTGGCCTTCCTCTA
>NW_022329515.1:0-1735 GCF_002776525.5 Piliocolobus tephrosceles | reverse complement strand
ATGGGATCACAAGGGAGGGTAACTGGCAAGGTTGCGGCTGTCCTGGAAGAGGCTTGGATACTTCATGTGTCACTGCCAAGTCGGATGGTGGTAGCTCTGCACTGCAGGATCCATGTCCTGTGCAGGGCTGGGTATCAGAAAACCTCACTCTTGTTACAGCTGAGTTGACGTTAGACATGCTCTTGCCTTCTGTGGCAGAGAGCGAACAGTGGTGTGGGGGAAAGCACCTTGCACCAGAACCAAGCAAGCCCTGGTGCAAATTCTGGCAACAACACTGACAAACCAAATCAAAAGTTTAAAGAGGCAAGTGCAAAAATGCAAACTGGGTAAGGGGACGGAGCCACCAGCTGGACAAAACGTGCCTGGAAAACAGCATCCTCTGCTTGGCAGTGGCCAGGAATTTATAGTTGAGTTTTGCAGATGTTTCATCACGTTACGAGCATTTAGAAAACTTACTAGGTCTCTGTCTCAGTCTCTTCATCTACCTGATGGAAGTAAGTATACTTGTTTCAATACTTGTTGAGGGTTTAAAAAAATATTAAAGAGCCTAGCATAGAGCTATACACTTAGTGAGTGACTAATAAAACTTAAGTGAATTTCAATCCCTTAAATGCTGATAAATGTACCAAAAGCCCTCACTACTCCTCTCACTTAAACCTTACAACCATGTAAAGACATATCATCACTTCTCCTATACAGATGAGGAAATAGACTTAGGGGAAATTACTTGAGACAACCCTTACTCTGAGAGAAGAATCTGAAGGTCAGTTTCTAGATGTGGATGGGGAGGGACAGGATAGAGGGAAACCAAAACTCTTCATTTCATCCCAAGACTGTTTTACACAGACAGAGCAAGAGGTTCTGACCCAGCTGAGGAGAAACAGAGAACAAAACTCACATTGATGTCTTCATTCATAAGCCAGTGGCATACATAAAGGGGGAGCACCAGAAGTATTCCCATTGTGGTGATGTTCCTGAATTAGTTATCAATTTAATGATTCCAGTAAAAATACTGACTTTTTTTGTTGGAAGGTGGTGGGATTAGCTAAATGGAAAATTCCAGGGAATCGGGGGAAGGCCTAATGAACAAGAGTGGGAGTGCAGGGGGGTTGCTATTATAAAATCAATGGATATTAAGACTTTGGAAACAAATGTCCACCCTAAGGGGCTATTTAAGTAAATTATGGTTTACCCACACAATAGAAATCTGAGCAACTGTTTTTTAAAAAAAATGTAAGGAAGCTCTTTATATAGAATGAACTCCAAGATACAGTAAGTAGGAAAGAACAAGGTGCAAAAGTGGGTATATGGTATGTTACCATTCATATAAAATGAAGGGAGGTTTCTTTGTTATAGTGATTATCTATTGCTGTGGAACAAATGGCCCCCAAACTTAGCGATTTGGAACATTTTTTATCCCAGTGTATATGGATGAGGAATCTGGGCAGTGCTTGGCTGGCCGCCTTTGGCTGGGATTTTCAAGAGCTGTAGTCAAGCTGACAGCTGCAGCTGCGGACCCATCAGAAGGTTCAACTGGGAGGGAGGATCTGTTTCCAAGTTCACTCACATGGTTGTCGGCAGGCATTGGTCTCTCACATGAGTCTCTCCACAGGGCTGCCTCACAGCATCGCAGCTGTCTTTCCCCAGGGTGGCTGATCCCAGAGAGAGAGAGCACCCAAGATGGAAGCTGCAGTCTTTTTTACCTATTTCAGAAGTGACATCCTACCACTTGTGT
>NW_022329514.1:0-1735 GCF_002776525.5 Piliocolobus tephrosceles | reverse complement strand
ATGGGATCACAAGGGAGGGTAACTGGCAAGGTTGCGGCTGTCCTGGAGGAGGCTTGGATACTTCATGTGTCACTGCCAAGTCGGATGGTGGTAGCTCTGCACTGCAGGATCCATGTCCTGTGCAGGGCTGGGTATCAGAAAACCTCACTCTTGTTACAGCTGAGTTGACGTTAGACATGCTCTTGCCTTCTGTGGCAGAGAGCGAACAGTGGTGTGGGGGAAAGCACCTTGCACCAGAACCAAGCAAGCCCTGGTGCAAATTCTGGCAACAACACTGACAAACCAAATCAAAAGTTTAAAGAGGCAAGTGCAAAAATGCAAACTGGGTAAGGGGGCGGAGCCACCAGCTGGACAAAACGTGCCTGGAAAACAGCATCCTCTGCTTGGCAGTGGCCAGGAATTTATAGTTGAGTTTTGCAGATGTTTCATCACGTTACGAGCATTTAGAAAACTTACTAGGTCTCTGTCTCAGTCTCTTCATCTACCTGATGGAAGTAAGTATACTTGTTTCAATACTTGTTGAGGGTTTAAAAAAATATTAAAGAGCCTAGCATAGAGCTATACACTTAGTGAGTGACTAATAAAACTTAAGTGAATTTCAATCCCTTAAATGCTGATAAATGTACCAAAAGCCCTCACTACTCCTCTCACTTAAACCTTACAACCATGTAAAGACATATCATCACTTCTCCTATACAGATGAGGAAATAGACTTAGGGGAAATTACTTGAGACAACCCTTACTCTGAGAGAAGACTCTGAAGGTCAGTTTCTAGATGTGGATGGGGAGGGACAGGATAGAGGGAAACCAAAACTCTTCATTTCATCCCAAGACTGTTTTACACAGACAGAGCAAGAGGTTCTGACCCAGCTGAGGAGAAACAGAGAACAAAACTCACATTGATGTCTTCATTCATAAGCCAGTGGCATACATAAAGGGGGAGCACCAGAAGTATTCCCATTGTGGTGATGTTCCTGAATTAGTTATCAATTTAATGATTCCAGTAAAAATACTGACTTTTTTTGTTGGAAGGTGGTGGGATTAGCTAAATGGAAAATTCCAGGGAATCGGGGGAAGGCCTAATGAACAAGAGTGGGAGTGCAGGGGGATTGCTATTATAAAATCAATGGATATTAAGACTTTGGAAACAAATGTCCACCCTAAGGGGCTATTTAAGTAAATTATGGTTTACCCACACAATAGAAATCTGAGCAACTGTTTTTTAAAAAAAATGTAAGGAAGCTCTTTATATAGAATGAACTCCAAGATACAGTAAGTAGGAAAGAACAAGGTGCAAAAGTGGGTATATGGTATGTTACCATTCATATAAAATGAAGGGAGGTTTCTTTGTTATAGTGATTATCTATTGCTGTGGAACAAATGGCCCCCAAACTTAGCGATTTGGAACATTTTTTATCCCAGTGTACATGGATGAGGAATCTGGGCAGTGCTTGGCTGGCCGCCTTTGGCTGGGATTTTCAAGAGCTGTAGTCAAGCTGACAGCTGCAGCTGCGGACCCATCAGAAGGTTCAACTGGGAGGGAGGATCTGTTTCCAAGTTCACTCACATGGTTGTCGGCAGGCATTGGTCTCTCACATGAGTCTCTCCACAGGGCTGCCTCACAGCATCGCAGCTGTCTTTCCCCAGGGTGGCTGATCCCAGAGAGAGAGAGCACCCAAGATGGAAGCTGCAGTCTTTTTTACCTATTTCAGAAGTGACATCCTACCACTTGTGT
>NW_022329513.1:0-1735 GCF_002776525.5 Piliocolobus tephrosceles | reverse complement strand
ACACAAGTGGTAGGATGTCACTTCTGAAATAGGTAAAAAAGACTGCAGCTTCCATCTTGGGTGCTCTCTCTCTCTGGGATCAGCCACCCTGGGGAAAGACAGCTGCGATGCTGTGAGGCAGCCCTGTGGAGAGACTCATGTGAGAGACCAATGCCTGCCGACAACCATGTGAGTGAACTTGGAAACAGATCCTCCCTCCCAGTTGAACCTTCTGATGGGTCCGCAGCTGCAGCTGTCAGCTTGACTACAGCTCTTGAAAATCCCAGCCAAAGGCGGCCAGCCAAGCACTGCCCAGATTCCTCATCCATATACACTGGGATAAAAAATGTTCCAAATCGCTAAGTTTGGGGGCCATTTGTTCCACAGCAATAGATAATCACTATAACAAAGAAACCTCCCTTCATTTTATATGAATGGTAACATACCATATACCCACTTTTGCACCTTGTTCTTTCCTACTTACTGTATCTTGGAGTTCATTCTATATAAAGAGCTTCCTTACATTTTTTTTAAAAAACAGTTGCTCAGATTTCTATTGTGTGGGTAAACCATAATTTACTTAAATAGCCCCTTAGGGTGGACATTTGTTTCCAAAGTCTTAATATCCATTGATTTTATAATAGCAACCCCCCTGCACTCCCACTCTTGTTCATTAGGCCTTCCCCCGATTCCCTGGAATTTTCCATTTAGCTAATCCCACCACCTTCCAACAAAAAAAGTCAGTATTTTTACTGGAATCATTAAATTGATAACTAATTCAGGAACATCACCACAATGGGAATACTTCTGGTGCTCCCCCTTTATGTATGCCACTGGCTTATGAATGAAGACATCAATGTGAGTTTTGTTCTCTGTTTCTCCTCAGCTGGGTCAGAACCTCTTGCTCTGTCTGTGTAAAACAGTCTTGGGATGAAATGAAGAGTTTTGGTTTCCCTCTATCCTGTCCCTCCCCATCCACATCTAGAAACTGACCTTCAGATTCTTCTCTCAGAGTAAGGGTTGTCTCAAGTAATTTCCCCTAAGTCTATTTCCTCATCTGTATAGGAGAAGTGATGATATGTCTTTACATGGTTGTAAGGTTTAAGTGAGAGGAGTAGTGAGGGCTTTTGGTACATTTATCAGCATTTAAGGGATTGAAATTCACTTAAGTTTTATTAGTCACTCACTAAGTGTATAGCTCTATGCTAGGCTCTTTAATATTTTTTTAAACCCTCAACAAGTATTGAAACAAGTATACTTACTTCCATCAGGTAGATGAAGAGACTGAGACAGAGACCTAGTAAGTTTTCTAAATGCTCGTAACGTGATGAAACATCTGCAAAACTCAACTATAAATTCCTGGCCACTGCCAAGCAGAGGATGCTGTTTTCCAGGCACGTTTTGTCCAGCTGGTGGCTCCGTCCCCTTACCCAGTTTGCATTTTTGCACTTGCCTCTTTAAACTTTTGATTTGGTTTGTCAGTGTTGTTGCCAGAATTTGCACCAGGGCTTGCTTGGTTCTGGTGCAAGGTGCTTTCCCCCACACCACTGTTCGCTCTCTGCCACAGAAGGCAAGAGCATGTCTAACGTCAACTCAGCTGTAACAAGAGTGAGGTTTTCTGATACCCAGCCCTGCACAGGACATGGATCCTGCAGTGCAGAGCTACCACCATCCGACTTGGCAGTGACACATGAAGTATCCAAGCCTCTTCCAGGACAGCCGCAACCTTGCCAGTTACCCTCCCTTGTGATCCCAT
>NW_022329512.1:0-1735 GCF_002776525.5 Piliocolobus tephrosceles | reverse complement strand
ACACAAGTGGTAGGATGTCACTTCTGAAATAGGTAAAAAAGACTGCAGCTTCCATCTTGGGTGCTCTCTCTCTCTGGGATCAGCCACCCTGGGGAAAGACAGCTGCGATGCTGTGAGGCAGCCCTGTGGAGAGACTCATGTGAGAGACCAATGCCTGCCGACAACCATGTGAGTGAACTTGGAAACAGATCCTCCCTCCCAGTTGAACCTTCTGATGGGTCCGCAGCTGCAGCTGTCAGCTTGACTACAGCTCTTGAAAATCCCAGCCAAAGGCGGCCAGCCAAGCACTGCCCAGATTCCTCATCCATGTACACTGGGATAAAAAATGTTCCAAATCGCTAAGTTTGGGGGCCATTTGTTCCACAGCAATAGATAATCACTATAACAAAGAAACCTCCCTTCATTTTATATGAATGGTAACATACCATATACCCACTTTTGCACCTTGTTCTTTCCTACTTACTGTATCTTGGAGTTCATTCTATATAAAGAGCTTCCTTACATTTTTTTTAAAAAACAGTTGCTCAGATTTCTATTGTGTGGGTAAACCATAATTTACTTAAATAGCCCCTTAGGGTGGACATTTGTTTCCAAAGTCTTAATATCCATTGATTTTATAATAGCAATCCCCCTGCACTCCCACTCTTGTTCATTAGGCCTTCCCCCGATTCCCTGGAATTTTCCATTTAGCTAATCCCACCACCTTCCAACAAAAAAAGTCAGTATTTTTACTGGAATCATTAAATTGATAACTAATTCAGGAACATCACCACAATGGGAATACTTCTGGTGCTCCCCCTTTATGTATGCCACTGGCTTATGAATGAAGACATCAATGTGAGTTTTGTTCTCTGTTTCTCCTCAGCTGGGTCAGAACCTCTTGCTCTGTCTGTGTAAAACAGTCTTGGGATGAAATGAAGAGTTTTGGTTTCCCTCTATCCTGTCCCTCCCCATCCACATCTAGAAACTGACCTTCAGAGTCTTCTCTCAGAGTAAGGGTTGTCTCAAGTAATTTCCCCTAAGTCTATTTCCTCATCTGTATAGGAGAAGTGATGATATGTCTTTACATGGTTGTAAGGTTTAAGTGAGAGGAGTAGTGAGGGCTTTTGGTACATTTATCAGCATTTAAGGGATTGAAATTCACTTAAGTTTTATTAGTCACTCACTAAGTGTATAGCTCTATGCTAGGCTCTTTAATATTTTTTTAAACCCTCAACAAGTATTGAAACAAGTATACTTACTTCCATCAGGTAGATGAAGAGACTGAGACAGAGACCTAGTAAGTTTTCTAAATGCTCGTAACGTGATGAAACATCTGCAAAACTCAACTATAAATTCCTGGCCACTGCCAAGCAGAGGATGCTGTTTTCCAGGCACGTTTTGTCCAGCTGGTGGCTCCGCCCCCTTACCCAGTTTGCATTTTTGCACTTGCCTCTTTAAACTTTTGATTTGGTTTGTCAGTGTTGTTGCCAGAATTTGCACCAGGGCTTGCTTGGTTCTGGTGCAAGGTGCTTTCCCCCACACCACTGTTCGCTCTCTGCCACAGAAGGCAAGAGCATGTCTAACGTCAACTCAGCTGTAACAAGAGTGAGGTTTTCTGATACCCAGCCCTGCACAGGACATGGATCCTGCAGTGCAGAGCTACCACCATCCGACTTGGCAGTGACACATGAAGTATCCAAGCCTCCTCCAGGACAGCCGCAACCTTGCCAGTTACCCTCCCTTGTGATCCCAT
>NW_022329511.1:0-2935 GCF_002776525.5 Piliocolobus tephrosceles | reverse complement strand
GAGGAGAGGAGACCTGAAGGAAGAACACAATCCAGTACCTTGTACAGGATCTTGGTGTTCATTCAGTCCCAGGCCTTGGACAAAGCTTGGGTGTTTGCCAAGTCTCCTCATTGAATAGAGGAAAGGAGATATTTTCTCTTCAGGTAAGTTTCTGGAAGTTGAGGACTGCTCAAAAGAAAATGAAATATGCTGAAGGGAAAAAAGAAACACCCTAGTGAGAACCAGAGGGAGCTATAAAAGTGAAAGTGCAGATATCCTTACATTTTACCAGGTGGGCCTGATTCGCCTAGGCTACAGATATTTCCTGAGCAACTGTTTACTAATATGGCTTTGTGCTATAGGGAAAGAGGAAGGAAACCATCTCTGAAATTTGGGATCTCAGCACGGTGAGGACAAAACCAGATCCTGAGAAGAAAGAACAAAAGTGACATGAAAGGTAAAGCTCAGTGGAGGTCCAAAGGATAAATACAACTAATTCAGAGGAGAGCAGGGACACTCCAGCTGGTAGGAAACATAAACAAAGGCACAGAAGCAGAGATGCATAGAAGGAATTCAGGGAAAGCAAATCTTCCAGTCATGGATGCCACATGGAGAGCAGTCGGAAAGGCTGAAAGGTAAACTGAGCCAAAACAGAAAGAATACTGCCAGGGCATTGATCCATACCATAGCTGGCTCCCAGCTTTGAGAAGGCCTCAAAGTTGTCAGCAATGTCCTTGTTGTTGATATCCACCTCATATCACGTGCCCCCAGGCATGCTGAGCCTGCAGCTTGTTAAGAATCTTTGTGGCATCAAAGCCAGCCTTATTGCACGGCTGGTGTGGGGTAATCTCCAAGGCCTTTGCATACGCCCCAATCAACAGCTGCTGTTTTCCTGGAATAGCCCTTGGGGAATCCTGAAGGTACTTAAAGAGCTCCCTCTCAATGACCCCGCCACCAGCCACCACTGACTCATTCCTGATGGCATCATGCAGGGACCGCTCTGTCTCCTCCATAAACTGCTTGGCACCGCCACAGAGGATGAAGGTGCATGTCTTGGCCTTGGGGCAGCCAATAAAACAATTTTACCTCTCACCTTTAAATCTGGGTCTCTTCAAACACCTGGCATCGACCCAGCACATCTGCTGAGAGAGCATTCGCACTGGTCTGGATTGAGACTTCACAGGCCATCACCATCCTCTTCAGATTCTCCTCAGGTACTCGGCCTGCACAGAACATGTCCCTGTCAGCAAAGTACTGGGTGGCCACGTCCCCAGTGGGGAGTTTGGACAAGACAACTTTGGCTCCAGAATGATGGATCCTCTCTAACTTGTCATAGAGAATGTTCTACTCGACATAAACAATCGCCTGATAATCCTCAACTGTGTGGACTCTTATCTCAGTATTATCTTTCTCAGCTTTCCACTGGAGCTCAGTATTCAAAAGGGCAATCTTGGGCTGGGTGCGGTGGCTCAAGCCTGTAATCCCAGCACTTTGGGAGGCCGAGATGGGCGGATCACGAGGTCAGGAGATCGAGACCATCCTGGCTAACACGGTGAAACCCCATCTCTACTAAAAATACAAAAAACTAGCCGGGCGACGTGGCGGGCACCTGTAGTCCCAGCTACTCCGGAGGCTGAGGCAGGAGAATGGTATAAACCCTGGAGGCGGAGCTTGCAGTGAGCTGAGATCCGGCCACTGCACTCCAGCCTGGGCGACAGAGCAAGACTCCGTCTCAAAAAATAAAAATAAAAATAAAAATAAAACAAAAGGGCAATCTTGGCCGGGCATGGTGGCTCACGTCTGTAATCTCAGCACTTTGGAAGGCCGAGGTGGGCAGATCATGAGGTCAGGAGTTTGAGACCAGCCTGACCAACATGGTAAAACCCTGTCTCTACTAAAAATACAAAAATTAGCCAGGTGTGGTGGCGCATGCCTGTAATCCCAGGTACTCAGGAGGCTGTGGCAGGAGAATCACTTGAACCCAGAAGGCAGAGGTTGCAGTGAGCCGAGATTAGGCCACTGCACTCTAGCCTGAGTGACAAGAGCAAAACTCCATCTCAAAGAAAAAAAAAGGGCAATCTTGGGGTCGTAGTATTTTTTAGGGAGTTGCATTTCAAATCCAGCATAAGAGAAAGTATTCTTGAATGCAACACCAGCTACCAGCTGAGAATCCTCGAGGGCTCCACCCTGTACCTTCTTGATTCCAATCATTTTAAGCTGCAGCAAATCATTGAGCATCATCACTGCCTCCACCACCAGCTTAGCAAAGAAAATTTCTGCTGTGAGATCAGCTTGGAGCTCAGAGCGGTCCTGGCACACTACTCCAGAAGCTTCCTCTGCTCCACTTTATCTCCCTCCTTCACAGTCACAGCAATCTCTCTGATCTTGTTAACTGCCAACTGGGTGGCTGTGCAGAAAGCTCGAATGTGAGCTAAGGGTGTAAACCATCCTTCACCTACAGTTTCACCTGCTTCAGAAACTCTGCAGCCAGCAAGGTCAGTGAGGTGGTGCCATCACCGACCTCAGTGTCTTGGGGTTTGGTAAAGTCCACTAAAGTCTTTGCTGCAGAATGGACAACATCAAGAAGTTTCAGAATTATGGCCACATCGTTAGAAATTGTTGTTTTGCCTCTGCCATCCACAATAAGCTTGTCCATGCCATGGGCACCCAGGGTGTTTCTTACAGGCTTAGCAATCACCTGGCAGGCACTGAGGTTATTCACAAGCTGGGAGATGCCTTGGGAGCTATCAGTCCGCTCTTTCAATAGGATAACTAGTGTGGGCATCATTTTGGAAGCTTATTCAGCAGCCTGTTACTCTCCTCTCTTCTCTGTGACAGGTCCCCCCAGCAACCCACCTAGTTTTTGACTTTTTAATAATCGCCATTCTGGCTGGTATGAGATGGTATCTCACTGTGGTTTTGATTTGCATTTCTCTGATGATTAGAGATGTTCAGA
>NW_022329510.1:0-2965 GCF_002776525.5 Piliocolobus tephrosceles | reverse complement strand
GAGGAGAGGAGACCTGAAGGAAGAACACAATCCAGTACCTTGTACAGGATCTTGGTGTTCATTCGGTCCCAGGCCTTGGACAAAGCTTGCGTGTTTGCCAAGTCTTCTCATTGAATAGAGGAAAGGAGATATTTTCTCTTCAGGTAAGTTTCTGGAAGTTGAGGACTGCTCAAAAGAAAATGAAATATGCTGAAGGGAAAAAAGAAACACCCTAGTGAGAACCAGAGGGAGCTATAAAAGTGAAAGTGCAGATATCCTTACATTTTACCAGGTGGGCCTGATTCGCCTAGGCTACAGATATTTCCTGAGCAACTATTTACTAATATGGCTTTGTGCTATAGGGAAAGACGAATGAAACTATCTCTGAAATTTGGGATCTCAGCATGGTGAGGACAAAACCAGATCCTGAGAAGAAAGAACAAAAGTGACATGAAAGGTAAAGCTCAGTGGAGGTCCAAAGGATAAATACAACTAATTCAGAGGAGAGCAGGGACACTCCAGCTGGTAGGAAACATAAACAAAGGCACAGAAGCAGAGATGCATAGAAGGAATTCAGGGAAAGCAAATCTTCCAGTCATGGATGCCACATGGAGAGCAGTCGGAAAGGCTGAAAGGTAAACTGAGCCAAAACAGAAAGAATACTGCCAGGGCATTGATCCATACCATAGCCGGCTCCCAGCTTTGAGAAGGCCTCAAAGTTGTCAGCAATGTCCTTGTTGTTGATGTCCACCTCATATCACGTGCCCCCAGGCATGCTGAGCCTGCAGCTTGTTAAGAATCTTTGTGGCATCAAAGCCAGCCTTATTGCACGGCTGGTGTGGGGTAATCTCCAAGGCCTTTGCATGTGCCCCAATCAACAGCTGCTGTTTTCCTGGAATAGCCCTTGGGGAATCCTGAAGGTACTTAAAGAGCTCCCTCTCAATGACCCCGCCACCAGCCACCACTGACTCATTCCTGATGGCATCATGCAGAGACCACTCTGTCTCCTCCATAAACTGCTTGGCACCGCCACAGAGGATGAAGGTGCATGTCTTGGCCTTGGGGCAGCCAATAAAACAATTTTACCTCTCACCTTTAAATCTGGGTCTCTTCAAACACCTGGCATCGACCCAGCACATCTGCTGAGAGAGCATTCGCACTGGTCTGGATTGAGACTTCACAGGCCATCACCATCCTCTTCAGATTCTCCTCAGGTACTCGGCCAGCACAGAACATGTCCCTGACAGCAAAGTACTGGGTGGCCACGTCCCCAGTGGGGAGTTTGGACAAGACAACTTTGGCTCCAGAATGATGGATCCTCTCTAACTTGTCATAGAGAATGTTCTACTCGACATAAACAATCGCCTGATAATCCTCAACTGTGTGGACTCTTATCTCAGTATTATCTTTCTCAGCTTTCCACTGGAGCTCAGTATTCAAAAGGGCAATCTTGGGCTGGGTGCGGTGGCTCAAGCCTGTAATCCCAGCACTTTGGGAGGCCGAGACGGGCGGATCACGAGGTCAGGAGATCGAGACCATCCTGGCTAACACGGTGAAACCCCGTCTCTACTAAAAATACAAAAAACTAGCCGGGCGACGTGGCGGGCGCCTGTAGTCCCAGCTACTCCGGAGGCTGAGGCAGGAGAATGGTATAAACCCGGGAGGCGGAGCTTGCAGTGAGCTGAGATCCGGCCACTGCACTCCAGCCTGGGCGACAGAGCAAGACTCCGTCTCAAAAAATAAAAATAAAAATAAAAATAAAAATAAAAATAAAAATAAAAATAAAAATGAAACAAAAGGGCAATCTTGGCCGGGCATGGTGGCTCACGCCTGTAATCTCAGCACTTTGGAAGGCCGAGGTGGGCAGATCATGAGGTCAGGAGTTTGAGACCAGCCTGACCAACATGGTAAAACCCTGTCTCTACTAAAAATACAAAAATTAGCCAGGTGTGGTGGCGCATGCCTGTAATCCCAGGTACTCAGGAGGCTGAGGCAGGAGAATCACTTGAACCCAGAAGGCAGAGGTTGCAGTGAGCCGAGATTAGGCCACTGCACTCTAGCCTGAGTGACAAGAGCAAAACTCCATCTCAAAGAAAAAAAAAGGGCAATCTTGGGGTCGTAGTATTTTTTAGGGAGTTGCATTTCAAATCCAGCATAAGAGAAAGTATTCTTGAATGCAACACCAGCTACCAGCTGAGAATCCTCAAGGGCTCCACCTTGTACCTTCTTGATTCCAATCATTTTAAGCTGCAGCAAATCATTGAGCATCATCACTGCCTCCACCACCAGCTTAGCAAAGAAAATTTCTGCTGCGAGATCAGCTTGGAGCTCAGAGCGGTCCTGGCACACTACTCCAGAAGCTTCCTCTGCTCCACTTTATCTCCCTCCTTCACAGTCACAGCAATCTCTCTGATCTTGTTAACTGCCAACTGGGTGGCTGTGCAGAAAGCTCGAATGTGAGCTAAGGGTGTAAACCATCCTTCACCTACAGTTTCACCTGCTTCAGAAACTCTGCAGCCAGCAAGGTCAGTGAGGTGGTGCCATCACCGACCTCAGTGTCTTGGGGTTTGGTAAAGTCCACTAAAGTCTTTGCTGCAGAATGGACAACATCAAGAAGTTTCAGAATTATGGCCACATCGTTAGAAATTGTTGTTTTGCCTCTGCCATCCACAATAAGCTTGTCCATGCCATGGGCACCCAGGGTGGTTCTTACAGGCTTAGCAATCACCTGGCAGGCACTGAGGTTATTCACAAGCTGGGAGATGCCTTGGGAGCTATCAGTCCGCTCTTTCAATAGGATAACTAGTGTGGGCATCATTTTGGAAGCTTATTCAGCAGCCTGTTACTCTCCTCTCTTCTCTGTGACAGGTCCCCCCAGCAACCCACCTAATTTTTGACTTTTTAATAATCGCCATTCTGGCTGGTATGAGATGGTATCTCACTGTGGTTTTGATTTGCATTTCTCTGATGATTAGAGATGTTCAGA
>NW_022329509.1:0-1015 GCF_002776525.5 Piliocolobus tephrosceles | reverse complement strand
CTGTAATCCCAGCACTTTAGGAGGCTGAGGTGGGCGGATCACTTGAGGTCAGGAGCTGGAGACCAGCCTAGCCAACATGGCGAAACCCCATCTCTACTAAACACACAAACCTGGGAGGTGGAGGTTGCAGTGAGCCGAGATCATGCCACTGCACTCCAGCCTGGACAACACAGTGAGACTCTGTCTCAAAACAAACAAACAAAAAAACCAGGCGCTGTGGCTCACACCTATAATCCCAGCATTTTGGGAGGCCAAGGTGGGCAGATCACCTGAGGTTGGGAGTTCGAGACCAGCCTGACCCATACGGAGAAACCCCCGTCTCTACTAAAAATACAAAATTAGCCAGGATTGGTGGCGCGTGCCTGTAATCTCAGCTACAGGCTGAGGCAGGAGAATCACTTGAACCTGGGAGGTGGAGGTTGTGGTGAGCCGAGATCACACCATTGCACTCCAGCCTGGGCAACAAGAGCAAAACTCCGTCTCAAAAAAAAAGAGAAAAAGAAAATATAGGCCATGCGTGGTGGCCCACACCTGTAGTCCTAGCTGTTCGGGAGGCCCAGGTGGGAAGATTGAGCCCAGGAGTTTCAGGTTGCAGTGGGCTGTGATTACACTACTACACTGTAGCATGGGTACGCAGTGAGACTGTCTCTAAAAAAAAGAAAATTATATATACATATATACGTATATATTTTATATATACGTGTATATATATATATAAAATAGTCATGGAGTACTTTGGGGTGATTGAGAAAAAGCTCATGCGTTGGTTTGGTCCAAGGACTGTGACAGTTAAGAATATAGCATGGGCTTAGGGGATTACTAACTGTGGGACAGGGATGACACCCTTCCCCACCACCCCAGGTCTTGTCAAGCCGCTATTACAAAGAGAGTGTTTGTTCCCCAGATTCATTTGGGTAGAAAGGTTGAGAATCACTGGTGTGTGGAAGAGCTACTAAGCTGGGAGACAAACCTCCTGATATAGGGGGATGTTACCCCCAAAGTCTGGGGGGTCACC
>NW_022329508.1:0-2935 GCF_002776525.5 Piliocolobus tephrosceles | reverse complement strand
TCTGAACATCTCTAATCATCAGAGAAATGCAAATCAAAACCACAGTGAGATACCATCTCATACCAGCCAGAATGGCGATTATTAAAAAGTCAAAAACTAGGTGGGTTGCTGGGGGGACCTGTCACAGAGAAGAGAGGAGAGTAACAGGCTGCTGAATAAGCTTCCAAAATGATGCCCACACTAGTTATCCTATTGAAAGAGCGGACTGATAGCTCCCAAGGCATCTCCCAGCTTGTGAATAACCTCAGTGCCTGCCAGGTGATTGCTAAGCCTGTAAGAAACACCCTGGGTGCCCATGGCATGGACAAGCTTATTGTGGATGGCAGAGGCAAAACAACAATTTCTAACGATGTGGCCATAATTCTGAAACTTCTTGATGTTGTCCATTCTGCAGCAAAGACTTTAGTGGACTTTACCAAACCCCAAGACACTGAGGTCGGTGATGGCACCACCTCACTGACCTTGCTGGCTGCAGAGTTTCTGAAGCAGGTGAAACTGTAGGTGAAGGATGGTTTACACCCTTAGCTCACATTCGAGCTTTCTGCACAGCCACCCAGTTGGCAGTTAACAAGATCAGAGAGATTGCTGTGACTGTGAAGGAGGGAGATAAAGTGGAGCAGAGGAAGCTTCTGGAGTAGTGTGCCAGGACCGCTCTGAGCTCCAAGCTGATCTCACAGCAGAAATTTTCTTTGCTAAGCTGGTGGTGGAGGCAGTGATGATGCTCAATGATTTGCTGCAGCTTAAAATGATTGGAATCAAGAAGGTACAGGGTGGAGCCCTCGAGGATTCTCAGCTGGTAGCTGGTGTTGCATTCAAGAATACTTTCTCTTATGCTGGATTTGAAATGCAACTCCCTAAAAAATACTACGACCCCAAGATTGCCCTTTTTTTTTCTTTGAGATGGAGTTTTGCTCTTGTCACTCAGGCTAGAGTGCAGTGGCCTAATCTCGGCTCACTGCAACCTCTGCCTTCTGGGTTCAAGTGATTCTCCTGCCACAGCCTCCTGAGTACCTGGGATTACAGGCATGCGCCACCACACCTGGCTAATTTTTGTATTTTTAGTAGAGACAGGGTTTTACCATGTTGGTCAGGCTGGTCTCAAACTCCTGACCTCATGATCTGCCCACCTCGGCCTTCCAAAGTGCTGAGATTACAGACGTGAGCCACCATGCCCGGCCAAGATTGCCCTTTTGTTTTATTTTTATTTTTATTTTTATTTTTTGAGACGGAGTCTTGCTCTGTCGCCCAGGCTGGAGTGCAGTGGCCGGATCTCAGCTCACTGCAAGCTCCGCCTCCAGGGTTTATACCATTCTCCTGCCTCAGCCTCCGGAGTAGCTGGGACTACAGGTGCCCGCCACGTCGCCCGGCTAGTTTTTTGTATTTTTAGTAGAGATGGGGTTTCACCGTGTTAGCCAGGATGGTCTCGATCTCCTGACCTCGTGATCCGCCCATCTCGGCCTCCCAAAGTGCTGGGATTACAGGCTTGAGCCACCGCACCCAGCCCAAGATTGCCCTTTTGAATACTGAGCTCCAGTGGAAAGCTGAGAAAGATAATACTGAGATAAGAGTCCACACAGTTGAGGATTATCAGGCGATTGTTTATGTCGAGTAGAACATTCTCTATGACAAGTTAGAGAGGATCCATCATTCTGGAGCCAAAGTTGTCTTGTCCAAACTCCCCACTGGGGACGTGGCCACCCAGTACTTTGCTGACAGGGACATGTTCTGTGCAGGCCGAGTACCTGAGGAGAATCTGAAGAGGATGGTGATGGCCTGTGAAGTCTCAATCCAGACCAGTGCGAATGCTCTCTCAGCAGATGTGCTGGGTCGATGCCAGGTGTTTGAAGAGACCCAGATTTAAAGGTGAGAGGTAAAATTGTTTTATTGGCTGCCCCAAGGCCAAGACATGCACCTTCATCCTCTGTGGCGGTGCCAAGCAGTTTATGGAGGAGACAGAGCGGTCCCTGCATGATGCCATCAGGAATGAGTCAGTGGTGGCTGGTGGCGGGGTCATTGAGAGGGAGCTCTTTAAGTACCTTCAGGATTCCCCAAGGGCTATTCCAGGAAAACAGCAGCTGTTGATTGGGGCGTATGCAAAGGCCTTGGAGATTACCCCACACCAGCCGTGCAATAAGGCTGGCTTTGATGCCACAAAGATTCTTAACAAGCTGCAGGCTCAGCATGCCTGGGGGCACGTGATATGAGGTGGATATCAACAACAAGGACATTGCTGACAACTTTGAGGCCTTCTCAAAGCTGGGAGCCAGCTATGGTATGGATCAATGCCCTGGCAGTATTCTTTCTGTTTTGGCTCAGTTTACCTTTCAGCCTTTCCGACTGCTCTCCATGTGGCATCCATGACTGGAAGATTTGCTTTCCCTGAATTCCTTCTATGCATCTCTGCTTCTGTGCCTTTGTTTATGTTTCCTACCAGCTGGAGTGTCCCTGCTCTCCTCTGAATTAGTTGTATTTATCCTTTGGACCTCCACTGAGCTTTACCTTTCATGTCACTTTTGTTCTTTCTTCTCAGGATCTGGTTTTGTCCTCACCGTGCTGAGATCCCAAATTTCAGAGATGGTTTCCTTCCTCTTTCCCTATAGCACAAAGCCATATTAGTAAACAGTTGCTCAGGAAATATCTGTAGCCTAGGCGAATCAGGCCCACCTGGTAAAATGTAAGGATATCTGCACTTTCACTTTTATAGCTCCCTCTGGTTCTCACTAGGGTGTTTCTTTTTTCCCTTCAGCATATTTCATTTTCTTTTGAGCAGTCCTCAACTTCCAGAAACTTACCTGAAGAGAAAATATCTCCTTTCCTCTATTCAATGAGGAGACTTGGCAAACACCCAAGCTTTGTCCAAGGCCTGGGACTGAATGAACACCAAGATCCTGTACAAGGTACTGGATTGTGTTCTTCCTTCAGGTCTCCTCTCCTC
>NW_022329507.1:0-2965 GCF_002776525.5 Piliocolobus tephrosceles | reverse complement strand
TCTGAACATCTCTAATCATCAGAGAAATGCAAATCAAAACCACAGTGAGATACCATCTCATACCAGCCAGAATGGCGATTATTAAAAAGTCAAAAATTAGGTGGGTTGCTGGGGGGACCTGTCACAGAGAAGAGAGGAGAGTAACAGGCTGCTGAATAAGCTTCCAAAATGATGCCCACACTAGTTATCCTATTGAAAGAGCGGACTGATAGCTCCCAAGGCATCTCCCAGCTTGTGAATAACCTCAGTGCCTGCCAGGTGATTGCTAAGCCTGTAAGAACCACCCTGGGTGCCCATGGCATGGACAAGCTTATTGTGGATGGCAGAGGCAAAACAACAATTTCTAACGATGTGGCCATAATTCTGAAACTTCTTGATGTTGTCCATTCTGCAGCAAAGACTTTAGTGGACTTTACCAAACCCCAAGACACTGAGGTCGGTGATGGCACCACCTCACTGACCTTGCTGGCTGCAGAGTTTCTGAAGCAGGTGAAACTGTAGGTGAAGGATGGTTTACACCCTTAGCTCACATTCGAGCTTTCTGCACAGCCACCCAGTTGGCAGTTAACAAGATCAGAGAGATTGCTGTGACTGTGAAGGAGGGAGATAAAGTGGAGCAGAGGAAGCTTCTGGAGTAGTGTGCCAGGACCGCTCTGAGCTCCAAGCTGATCTCGCAGCAGAAATTTTCTTTGCTAAGCTGGTGGTGGAGGCAGTGATGATGCTCAATGATTTGCTGCAGCTTAAAATGATTGGAATCAAGAAGGTACAAGGTGGAGCCCTTGAGGATTCTCAGCTGGTAGCTGGTGTTGCATTCAAGAATACTTTCTCTTATGCTGGATTTGAAATGCAACTCCCTAAAAAATACTACGACCCCAAGATTGCCCTTTTTTTTTCTTTGAGATGGAGTTTTGCTCTTGTCACTCAGGCTAGAGTGCAGTGGCCTAATCTCGGCTCACTGCAACCTCTGCCTTCTGGGTTCAAGTGATTCTCCTGCCTCAGCCTCCTGAGTACCTGGGATTACAGGCATGCGCCACCACACCTGGCTAATTTTTGTATTTTTAGTAGAGACAGGGTTTTACCATGTTGGTCAGGCTGGTCTCAAACTCCTGACCTCATGATCTGCCCACCTCGGCCTTCCAAAGTGCTGAGATTACAGGCGTGAGCCACCATGCCCGGCCAAGATTGCCCTTTTGTTTCATTTTTATTTTTATTTTTATTTTTATTTTTATTTTTATTTTTATTTTTATTTTTTGAGACGGAGTCTTGCTCTGTCGCCCAGGCTGGAGTGCAGTGGCCGGATCTCAGCTCACTGCAAGCTCCGCCTCCCGGGTTTATACCATTCTCCTGCCTCAGCCTCCGGAGTAGCTGGGACTACAGGCGCCCGCCACGTCGCCCGGCTAGTTTTTTGTATTTTTAGTAGAGACGGGGTTTCACCGTGTTAGCCAGGATGGTCTCGATCTCCTGACCTCGTGATCCGCCCGTCTCGGCCTCCCAAAGTGCTGGGATTACAGGCTTGAGCCACCGCACCCAGCCCAAGATTGCCCTTTTGAATACTGAGCTCCAGTGGAAAGCTGAGAAAGATAATACTGAGATAAGAGTCCACACAGTTGAGGATTATCAGGCGATTGTTTATGTCGAGTAGAACATTCTCTATGACAAGTTAGAGAGGATCCATCATTCTGGAGCCAAAGTTGTCTTGTCCAAACTCCCCACTGGGGACGTGGCCACCCAGTACTTTGCTGTCAGGGACATGTTCTGTGCTGGCCGAGTACCTGAGGAGAATCTGAAGAGGATGGTGATGGCCTGTGAAGTCTCAATCCAGACCAGTGCGAATGCTCTCTCAGCAGATGTGCTGGGTCGATGCCAGGTGTTTGAAGAGACCCAGATTTAAAGGTGAGAGGTAAAATTGTTTTATTGGCTGCCCCAAGGCCAAGACATGCACCTTCATCCTCTGTGGCGGTGCCAAGCAGTTTATGGAGGAGACAGAGTGGTCTCTGCATGATGCCATCAGGAATGAGTCAGTGGTGGCTGGTGGCGGGGTCATTGAGAGGGAGCTCTTTAAGTACCTTCAGGATTCCCCAAGGGCTATTCCAGGAAAACAGCAGCTGTTGATTGGGGCACATGCAAAGGCCTTGGAGATTACCCCACACCAGCCGTGCAATAAGGCTGGCTTTGATGCCACAAAGATTCTTAACAAGCTGCAGGCTCAGCATGCCTGGGGGCACGTGATATGAGGTGGACATCAACAACAAGGACATTGCTGACAACTTTGAGGCCTTCTCAAAGCTGGGAGCCGGCTATGGTATGGATCAATGCCCTGGCAGTATTCTTTCTGTTTTGGCTCAGTTTACCTTTCAGCCTTTCCGACTGCTCTCCATGTGGCATCCATGACTGGAAGATTTGCTTTCCCTGAATTCCTTCTATGCATCTCTGCTTCTGTGCCTTTGTTTATGTTTCCTACCAGCTGGAGTGTCCCTGCTCTCCTCTGAATTAGTTGTATTTATCCTTTGGACCTCCACTGAGCTTTACCTTTCATGTCACTTTTGTTCTTTCTTCTCAGGATCTGGTTTTGTCCTCACCATGCTGAGATCCCAAATTTCAGAGATAGTTTCATTCGTCTTTCCCTATAGCACAAAGCCATATTAGTAAATAGTTGCTCAGGAAATATCTGTAGCCTAGGCGAATCAGGCCCACCTGGTAAAATGTAAGGATATCTGCACTTTCACTTTTATAGCTCCCTCTGGTTCTCACTAGGGTGTTTCTTTTTTCCCTTCAGCATATTTCATTTTCTTTTGAGCAGTCCTCAACTTCCAGAAACTTACCTGAAGAGAAAATATCTCCTTTCCTCTATTCAATGAGAAGACTTGGCAAACACGCAAGCTTTGTCCAAGGCCTGGGACCGAATGAACACCAAGATCCTGTACAAGGTACTGGATTGTGTTCTTCCTTCAGGTCTCCTCTCCTC
>NW_022329506.1:0-4460 GCF_002776525.5 Piliocolobus tephrosceles | reverse complement strand
CACTGTGGTTTTGATTTGCATTTCTCTGATGATTAGAGATGTTCAGAATTTTTTCATGTTTGTTGACCACTTGTATGTCATCTTTTGAGAAGTGTCTGTTCATGATTTTTGCCCACTTTTTAATGGGATTATTTGGTTATTGCTTGTTGAATTAAGTTTCTTATAGATTCTGAATATTAGATCTTTGTTGGCTGCATAGTTTGCAAATATGTTCTCCCATTCTGTAGGTTGTCTGTTTACTCTGTTGATAGTTTCTTTTTGCCCTGCAGAAGCACTTCAGTTTAATTAGGTCTCACTTGTCAATTTTTGGTTTCATCGCAATTGCTTTCAAGGGCTTGTTATAAATTCTTTCCAAAGGCCAATATCCAGAATGGTATTTCTGAAAATTTCTTCTAGGATTCTTATAGTTTGAGGTCTTATATTTAAATCTTCAATCCGGCTGGGCGTGGTGACCCACACCTGTAATCCCAGTGCTTTGGGAGGCCAAGGCAGGTGGATCACCTGAGGTCAGGAGTTCAAGACAAGCCTGGGCAACATGGTGAAACTCCATCTCTACTAAAAATACAAAACTTAGCTCAGCATGGTGGCAGGCACCTGTAATCCCAGCTACTCAAGAGGCTGAGGCAGGAGAATTGCTTGAACCCAGGAGGCGGAAGTTTCAGTGAGCTGAGATCATGCCACTGCATTCTAGCCTGGGCGACAAGAGCAAGATTCCTCAAAAAAATTAAAAAATAAAAAAATCTTCAATCCATCTTGAGTTGATTTTTGTATATGGTGAAAGTTAATGGTCCAGGTTCATTTTTCTGCATATAAATAGCCAACTATCCCAGCACCATTTATTGAATAGGGAGTACATTTTCCCATTGCTTGTTTGTGTCAACTTTGTCAAAGATCAGATGGCTGCAGATGTGCAGCTTTATTTCTGGGTTCTCTATTCTGTTCCAGCCATTATCCTAAGTGAATTAATGCAACAATAGAAAACCAAATACTGCATGTTCTCACTATGTATCAGTACTGTGCTGTTTTGGTTACTGTAGTCTTACAGGATAGCTTGAAGTCAGGGGATGTGATGCCTCTGCTTTTTTTTTTTTTTCCTTAGGATTGCTTTGGCTAATGGGGCTGTTTCTGTGTTGCATATGAATTTTAGAATAGTTTCCTTCTAATTGTGTGAAAAACAACATTGAAAGTTTGATAGGAATAGCATTCAATCTTTAGATTGCTTCGGGCAGTATGGCCACTTTAATGGTACTGATTCTTTCAACCTATGAGCATGGAATGTTCTTCCATTTGCTTGTGTCATCTATGATTTCTTTCAGCAGTATTTTGTGGTTATCCCTGTAGAGATCTTTCATCTCCTTGGTTAGATGTATTCCTAGGGGTGTGTGTATGTTGTAAATGGGATTGCATTCTTGATTTGGCTCTCAGCTTGAACATTATTGGTGTATAGAATAACTAATTTTTGTATGTTGATTTTGTGTCCTGAAACTTTACTGAAATCATTTATCAGTTCTAGGAGTCTTTTGGCAGATTCTTTAAGGTTTTCTAGTTATTATCATATGAACAGTAAAGAGAGAGAGCTTGATTTCTTTTCCTATTTGGATGTCTTTTCTTTGTTTCTGTTGCCTGATTGCTCTGGCTATGACTGCCAGTGCTATATTGAATAGAAGTGGTGAGAGTGGCCATCCTTGTCTTGTTCCTGTTCTTAAGGGGAATGTTTCCAGCTTTTGCCCATTCAGTATGATGCTGGCTGTGGGTTTGTCATAGACGGCTCTTATTATTTTGAGGTATGTTCCTTCAATGACTAGTTTGTTGAGAGTTTTTGCCATGAAGGTATGTTGGATTGTATTGAAAGCTTTTTCTGCATCTATTGAGATGATCATATGGTTTTTGCTTTTAATTCTGCTTATGTGGTGAATCATATTTATTACTATGCGTATGTTAAACCACCTTGCATCCCAGAAATGAAGAAAATAGGCAGTTATTGTCAGGCAGTGGACAACAGACAGTGTAAGACTGTTATCCTTGAGAAAGGGGAAATTCCCATGGTGAGCCCTACAACTGTCTGCCTGGGGACAGTTCTCCATGATGCTATGAGCTGATGTCCACGCAGAGCACAGGATTCTCACTAGGCATTGAAGGGAGAGATCAGAGCTTGGGGCAGGTGAAGTGGCTGGAATTTGCAGGACACATCACCGAAGAGGGAACTGATAAGTGGAGAGGAGGGGCAGAAGTCTGTGTGGGAGTCTTTGGCCAAGGGGTGCATGCTCACAGTGAGACCTCCGAACGCCTGCCAGAGAACCACTGCTATGGGGTTGAAACAGAGACAGTAGAGGCAGAGCAGTGTTGCAGGACACTGGGGGAGGAGAGAGGAGAGATGTTGTTAATACTTTATTAACACCATGAACATCCTAAGGCCATTGCTTAGAAATAAGGGTCATGTCCCAGAGTGAGATCTACCCAGTAAAGCATAAAATGAATCCCTATCAAGATTAGAAGGGGAGACAGAGTTTTGAGGCTACATTTAGAAAGTCACAAGAACTGATCTATCCACAGATTTACCTAATAGAGCATAAAACCAACCCTTCTAAAGTTCAAGATGGTTAACAGGTGATTGAATTGCCTACTGGAACAAAAATCAACACAGTTCAGAGGAAAATAACAGAATACAGAGTTTCTACAATGTGTCATCAGTGATAGCCAAGATACAATAATGAAAAATCTCTGGACAATATGGCGGTTTTGAGAAATGACTGCCAATTCTTTGACACACTTCCCATCGAGAGATAGAGTCTCTGTCTTTTCCCCTTGACTCTCGGTGGGTGCTATAGTCTCGATGTGTCCCCCAAAATTCACGTGTCAGAAACTTAATCCCCAGTACAACAGTGTTGGGATGTGAGGCATTTTGGGAGATGTTTAGTCAGACCACTCAGGCCAATGGTGTGAGAAAGCCAAGCCACATGTTGGTAGTAAAGCCAGTGGGCCTAGATATCAAATCATCCTAACCCCGGCATCAGACATGCTAGTAAAGGAATGTCCATGTAATTCCACCAAGAATCGAGTCACCACTTTCTGGTCTTCCCAGCCACGGAACAGAGACAAACAATACTTATTGTGCCCTCTCCAAATTTCCTGACCCACAGAATCTATGAGAACCCATAAAACAGTTGTTGTTTTAAACCATTAAGCTTTGGGGTAGTTGTTTTGTTTTGTTTTACAAAGCAAAAATAATCAGTGCAACCTGCAAAGTAGCAGGAAAATGTTACTCAATGAAAAAAACAGTCAATAAAAACAAACTCTGAACTAATCCAGATGTTGGATTTAGCAGACAAAGCTTTACTACATACACAGTCATTCATGTCATCTGAAAAGAGAAACAGTTTTATTTCTTTCTCTCCAGTCCTCTCCAGTGTCTGGTCCCTACCCCTTTCCTATCACCTATTCAATCAGAAATACTGTCAGCTTCCAGTATTTTAGAGGTGCCATGGAAACTTAGGTGCTTGGGCATTGAGTGTTTCTTTTTTGGCAAAGGGAATGATCTTCAGACTAACCAGAGAGAACAAACACTAGTTAGGGGAGGAATGACCGTCAGAGAGTCCTAACTGCTCTCGGTGAGCCCAGGTTTCCTAATCTACATGAATGACAGCCCCAGATACCAATTTGCAAATGAGAGGACTGGACCATTGTTTGTGACCTTTGAGAGATGACGGACATTATCAAAGGTGTCTAGACTAGAGAAATGAGCAAAAGTTATTCCAAACGTCAAGAGGGGAGTATAGTTTATTTTGCAAAGACTATACAAGCATGTCTGCTATCAATCCTGTACAACATTCCAGCAACAGTTTTTGAGGGTCTATTTGGAAAATTCTGAAAAACAGAAACAATGCTCATCAGAACCTTAAATTGCTTACTAAATTTCCCAGTATATATTTTTTAAATTGCTGTTATAAATTGGCAAGTATGAGAATATAATAGCCTCAACTCCAAGATTTTCGACAACTTTGCATGATATGTTTGTGGAGAAGATGGAAATATATGGGCTGGATAAGGGCAACTGGGTGGATTAATAATCTAATAATCGCCAGGCATGGTGGCTCATACCTGTAATCCCAATACTTTGGGAGGCCGAGGCGGGTGGATCACCTGACGTCAGGAGTTTGGAACAGCCTGACCAACATGGAGAAACCCTGTCTCTACTAAAAATACAAAATTAGCCAGGCATGGTGGCACATGCCGGTAATCCCAGCTTCTCAGGAGGCTGAAGCAGGGGAATCACTTGAACCCGGGAAGCAGAGGTTGCAGTGAGCCAAGATCACGCATTGCACTCCAGTCTGGGCAACAAGAATGAAATTCTGTCTCAAAATAAATAAATAAATAAATAAATAAATAAATAAATAAATAAATGCCTAATAACCGTAGTCAGAGGATTCAAATTAATGAATTGATATCAATGTTGGCATAGG
>NW_022329505.1:0-4460 GCF_002776525.5 Piliocolobus tephrosceles | reverse complement strand
CCTATGCCAACATTGATATCAATTCATTAATTTGAATCCTCTGACTACGGTTATTAGGCATTTATTTATTTATTTATTTATTTATTTATTTATTTATTTATTTTGAGACAGAATTTCATTCTTGTTGCCCAGACTGGAGTGCAATGCGTGATCTTGGCTCACTGCAACCTCTGCTTCCCGGGTTCAAGTGATTCCCCTGCTTCAGCCTCCTGAGAAGCTGGGATTACCGGCATGTGCCACCATGCCTGGCTAATTTTGTATTTTTAGTAGAGACAGGGTTTCTCCATGTTGGTCAGGCTGTTCCAAACTCCTGACGTCAGGTGATCCACCCGCCTCGGCCTCCCAAAGTATTGGGATTACAGGTATGAGCCACCATGCCTGGCGATTATTAGATTATTAATCCACCCAGTTGCCCTTATCCAGCCCATATATTTCCATCTTCTCCACAAACATATCATGCAAAGTTGTCGAAAATCTTGGAGTTGAGGCTATTATATTCTCATACTTGCCAATTTATAACAGCAATTTAAAAAATATATACTGGGAAATTTAGTAAGCAATTTAAGGTTCTGATGAGCATTGTTTCTGTTTTTCAGAATTTTCCAAATAGACCCTCAAAAACTGTTGCTGGAATGTTGTACAGGATTGATAGCAGACATGCTTGTATAGTCTTTGCAAAATAAACTATACTCCCCTCTTGACGTTTGGAATAACTTTTGCTCATTTCTCTAGTCTAGACACCTTTGATAATGTCCGTCATCTCTCAAAGGTCACAAACAATGGTCCAGTCCTCTCATTTGCAAATTGGTATCTGGGGCTGTCATTCATGTAGATTAGGAAACCTGGGCTCACCGAGAGCAGTTAGGACTCTCTGACGGTCATTCCTCCCCTAACTAGTGTTTGTTCTCTCTGGTTAGTCTGAAGATCATTCCCTTTGCCAAAAAAGAAACACTCAATGCCCAAGCACCTAAGTTTCCATGGCACCTCTAAAATACTGGAAGCTGACAGTATTTCTGATTGAATAGGTGATAGGAAAGGGGTAGGGACCAGACACTGGAGAGGACTGGAGAGAAAGAAATAAAACTGTTTCTCTTTTCAGATGACATGAATGACTGTGTATGTAGTAAAGCTTTGTCTGCTAAATCCAACATCTGGATTAGTTCAGAGTTTGTTTTTATTGACTGTTTTTTTCATTGAGTAACATTTTCCTGCTACTTTGCAGGTTGCACTGATTATTTTTGCTTTGTAAAACAAAACAAAACAACTACCCCAAAGCTTAATGGTTTAAAACAACAACTGTTTTATGGGTTCTCATAGATTCTGTGGGTCAGGAAATTTGGAGAGGGCACAATAAGTATTGTTTGTCTCTGTTCCGTGGCTGGGAAGACCAGAAAGTGGTGACTCGATTCTTGGTGGAATTACATGGACATTCCTTTACTAGCATGTCTGATGCCGGGGTTAGGATGATTTGATATCTAGGCCCACTGGCTTTACTACCAACATGTGGCTTGGCTTTCTCACACCATTGGCCTGAGTGGTCTGACTAAACATCTCCCAAAATGCCTCACATCCCAACACTGTTGTACTGGGGATTAAGTTTCTGACACGTGAATTTTGGGGGACACATCGAGACTATAGCACCCACCGAGAGTCAAGGGGAAAAGACAGAGACTCTATCTCTCGATGGGAAGTGTGTCAAAGAATTGGCAGTCATTTCTCAAAACCGCCATATTGTCCAGAGATTTTTCATTATTGTATCTTGGCTATCACTGATGACACATTGTAGAAACTCTGTATTCTGTTATTTTCCTCTGAACTGTGTTGATTTTTGTTCCAGTAGGCAATTCAATCACCTGTTAACCATCTTGAACTTTAGAAGGGTTGGTTTTATGCTCTATTAGGTAAATCTGTGGATAGATCAGTTCTTGTGACTTTCTAAATGTAGCCTCAAAACTCTGTCTCCCCTTCTAATCTTGATAGGGATTCATTTTATGCTTTACTGGGTAGATCTCACTCTGGGACATGACCCTTATTTCTAAGCAATGGCCTTAGGATGTTCATGGTGTTAATAAAGTATTAACAACATCTCTCCTCTCTCCTCCCCCAGTGTCCTGCAACACTGCTCTGCCTCTACTGTCTCTGTTTCAACCCCATAGCAGTGGTTCTCTGGCAGGCGTTCGGAGGTCTCACTGTGAGCATGCACCCCTTGGCCAAAGACTCCCACACAGACTTCTGCCCCTCCTCTCCACTTATCAGTTCCCTCTTCGGTGATGTGTCCTGCAAATTCCAGCCACTTCACCTGCCCCAAGCTCTGATCTCTCCCTTCAATGCCTAGTGAGAATCCTGTGCTCTGCGTGGACATCAGCTCATAGCATCATGGAGAACTGTCCCCAGGCAGACAGTTGTAGGGCTCACCATGGGAATTTCCCCTTTCTCAAGGATAACAGTCTTACACTGTCTGTTGTCCACTGCCTGACAATAACTGCCTATTTTCTTCATTTCTGGGATGCAAGGTGGTTTAACATACGCATAGTAATAAATATGATTCACCACATAAGCAGAATTAAAAGCAAAAACCATATGATCATCTCAATAGATGCAGAAAAAGCTTTCAATACAATCCAACATACCTTCATGGCAAAAACTCTCAACAAACTAGTCATTGAAGGAACATACCTCAAAATAATAAGAGCCGTCTATGACAAACCCACAGCCAGCATCATACTGAATGGGCAAAAGCTGGAAACATTCCCCTTAAGAACAGGAACAAGACAAGGATGGCCACTCTCACCACTTCTATTCAATATAGCACTGGCAGTCATAGCCAGAGCAATCAGGCAACAGAAACAAAGAAAAGACATCCAAATAGGAAAAGAAATCAAGCTCTCTCTCTTTACTGTTCATATGATAATAACTAGAAAACCTTAAAGAATCTGCCAAAAGACTCCTAGAACTGATAAATGATTTCAGTAAAGTTTCAGGACACAAAATCAACATACAAAAATTAGTTATTCTATACACCAATAATGTTCAAGCTGAGAGCCAAATCAAGAATGCAATCCCATTTACAACATACACACACCCCTAGGAATACATCTAACCAAGGAGATGAAAGATCTCTACAGGGATAACCACAAAATACTGCTGAAAGAAATCATAGATGACACAAGCAAATGGAAGAACATTCCATGCTCATAGGTTGAAAGAATCAGTACCATTAAAGTGGCCATACTGCCCGAAGCAATCTAAAGATTGAATGCTATTCCTATCAAACTTTCAATGTTGTTTTTCACACAATTAGAAGGAAACTATTCTAAAATTCATATGCAACACAGAAACAGCCCCATTAGCCAAAGCAATCCTAAGGAAAAAAAAAAAAAAGCAGAGGCATCACATCCCCTGACTTCAAGCTATCCTGTAAGACTACAGTAACCAAAACAGCACAGTACTGATACATAGTGAGAACATGCAGTATTTGGTTTTCTATTGTTGCATTAATTCACTTAGGATAATGGCTGGAACAGAATAGAGAACCCAGAAATAAAGCTGCACATCTGCAGCCATCTGATCTTTGACAAAGTTGACACAAACAAGCAATGGGAAAATGTACTCCCTATTCAATAAATGGTGCTGGGATAGTTGGCTATTTATATGCAGAAAAATGAACCTGGACCATTAACTTTCACCATATACAAAAATCAACTCAAGATGGATTGAAGATTTTTTTATTTTTTAATTTTTTTGAGGAATCTTGCTCTTGTCGCCCAGGCTAGAATGCAGTGGCATGATCTCAGCTCACTGAAACTTCCGCCTCCTGGGTTCAAGCAATTCTCCTGCCTCAGCCTCTTGAGTAGCTGGGATTACAGGTGCCTGCCACCATGCTGAGCTAAGTTTTGTATTTTTAGTAGAGATGGAGTTTCACCATGTTGCCCAGGCTTGTCTTGAACTCCTGACCTCAGGTGATCCACCTGCCTTGGCCTCCCAAAGCACTGGGATTACAGGTGTGGGTCACCACGCCCAGCCGGATTGAAGATTTAAATATAAGACCTCAAACTATAAGAATCCTAGAAGAAATTTTCAGAAATACCATTCTGGATATTGGCCTTTGGAAAGAATTTATAACAAGCCCTTGAAAGCAATTGCGATGAAACCAAAAATTGACAAGTGAGACCTAATTAAACTGAAGTGCTTCTGCAGGGCAAAAAGAAACTATCAACAGAGTAAACAGACAACCTACAGAATGGGAGAACATATTTGCAAACTATGCAGCCAACAAAGATCTAATATTCAGAATCTATAAGAAACTTAATTCAACAAGCAATAACCAAATAATCCCATTAAAAAGTGGGCAAAAATCATGAACAGACACTTCTCAAAAGATGACATACAAGTGGTCAACAAACATGAAAAAATTCTGAACATCTCTAATCATCAGAGAAATGCAAATCAAAACCACAGTG
>NW_022329504.1:0-4038 GCF_002776525.5 Piliocolobus tephrosceles | reverse complement strand
TATTTATTTATTTATTTATTTATTTATTTATTTATTTATTTGAGACAGAGTCTCACTCTGTCGCCCAGGCTAAAGTGCAGTGACTTGATCTCGGCTCACTGCAACTTCTGCCTCCCAGATTCAAGCAATTCTCCTGCCTTAGCCTCCTTAGCAGCTGGGACTAAAGGTGCGCGCCACCACACCCAGCTAATTTTTGTATTTTTAGTAGAGACAGGGTTTCACCCTGTTGGCCAGGATGGTCTCAATCTCTTGACCTCATGATCTGCCAGCCTGGGCCTCCCAAAATGCTGAGATTACAGGTATGAGTCACCACGCCCGGCCCTCTTTTATTTTTTTTGTAGAGACAGAATCTCACTATGTTGCTCAGGCTGGTCTAAACTCCTGACCTCAAGCCACCCTCCCATCTCACCCTCCCAAAGTGCTAGGATAAGCCATTGTGCCCAGTCTAAATATGGTCTTGCATACCTTTTTTACAATATTGATGTATCACTTACTCAAAAAATAAATCAGGCCGAGTGTAGTGTGCAGTAGCTCACACCTGTAATCCCAGCATTTTGGGAGGCCGAAGCAGGCAGATCACTTGAGGTCAGGAGTTCAAGACCAGCTTAGCCAACATGATGAGACCTTGTCTCTACTAAAAATATAAAAATTAGCCGGGCATGGTGGTAGTCACCTGTAATTGCAGCTACTAGGGAGGCTGAGGCAGGAGAATCACTTGAACCTAGGAGGCACAGATTGCAGTGAGCTAAGATCACACCAGCCTTAGTGACAGAGTGAGACTCCATCTCAAAAAAATAAACAAAAAGGATTTTAAATTTAAAAAGAACAGTAAAAAGGATGGCATTTTAACAGACAAAAAGCTAAGAAGGAACAAAATAAAAAGAATAACAATTATCCTTAAATACTATATAGTTACTACTGAGTGCTATAAACATGCTTGTTTCTACTTAGCCATTTCTTGTTTCTATGAGGGAAGTTTAAAAACCTCTTTATTGGCCAGGTGAGGTGGCTCACACCTATAATCCTAGCACTTTGGGAGGCCAAGGTGGGTGGACCACAAGGTCAAGAGATTGAGACCATCTGGCTAACATGGTGAAACCCCGTCTGTACTAAAAATACAAAAAATGAGCCAGGCATGATGGCAGACACCTGTAGTCCCAACTACTGGGGAGGCTGAGGCAAGAGAATGGTATGAACCCGGGAGGCGGAGTTTGCAGTGAGCCAAGATCGCACCACTACACTCCAGCCTGGGTGACAGAGCAAGACTCCATCTCAAATAAATAAATAAATAAACCTCTTTATTACACATACATACACATAAGCAAGCAACTCCCATTTGTAGAGCAAAATACAAACGTTTGAGCTGGGATTCACAATCCTCTTCGCAATTTGGTTCCAGTCTATCCTTCCTGACCCATTTCCTGCCATCCTTCCATCCTTCTATGTACTCGTTATCTGCGATACTGCACTATTATTTGCCAGTTCTGGTGGGTAAAGGCAACAAGTACAATGTCTGGCACGCAGCAAACTTTCATCCAGTGTTGGCTTCCATTCTACCTCAAACACTGCCTTTGCTTAGACTGTCCCCTGTGCATGGAATGCCCTGCACCCCTCTCCTAGCCCCACGTAAAATTCCTTTCAAGGCCTACCTCAAATGTCACTGTCATCAAGGAGTCCCACAGGCAATTAGTTATCACCTCTAGTCTCCCACAGCACCTGTTTTTACCTTAACTATAACACTTTTATTATTGTATTGCAACTTAAATCTCTGCGACCCAAAGCCTGGTCCTTGGACCATCAGCAACGACATTAGCTGGGACTTCGTTTGGAATGAAGAATGTGGGTCCCATTCCAGACCTACAGAATCAGAATCTGAATTTTAACAAGATATCGGTGATTTATTTGCACATTAATCTTTCCCTGGTTGAACTGTAAACCTTTCCAGGGCTCTCTTTCATCTCTGTCCCCAGAGCCTAACATAAGACTTGACACTCAAATGTTTTTAAAGTTTTATTTACAATACTCTTGCATAGGATAGATTTTTTAATTCCTGGAAAAATAAATACACATTATTAATAATAGTTATCTGGTAGGTAGATAATGGTATATTTCTATGTAACATTTTAATTTTTCATAATCAGAATGTATTACCTTTGCAGATGGAAAACATGAAGATTTGGGAAAATGCATGTAAAATGTAAGATAAAATGTAAATTGTAAGATATAATACATTCACAAAAGGTATAATTGTGTTGAGCTATATTTACAGATATAAAAAGATGAACAAATTACATTAGGTTTTTTAAAAAAGACAATCTAACAGAATGTATCGATCATACCACATTTGTTCTTCAAAAAATTTTGTGAATTGGCTGGGTATAGGGGCTCACACCTGTATTCCCAACACTTTGAGAAGCTGAGGTGGGAGGATCCCTTGAGCTCAGGAGTTTCAGCTGGGCAATATAGTTAGACCTCATCTCTATTTAAAAAATTTTTTGAAAAGACACTGAAAAGATACATATCAAAATATCTCTAATGAAGTTTATTTTGCAATTTTCTACATTCTAATTTTTTCTAGTTTTCCTAAGATCTTTATAAAAGCATATCACTTATAATAAGAAAATAGTTATTTTCATTTTTGAAAAATATCTATACCCTTTATTAAGCCCCTTTACATTCAGTGACCAAGATTTCTATCGCACCCTGGGAAGCTGAAAGTTCTGAAAGTAACAGGTCATTACATAGATAAAGGCAGTGGTCCTTGGAAATGTAACTCCGATGGACTGACTCTGGGCTGGCATTCTCCCACCCCTGTAGCTGCTCCAGACTCAGAGGAATGTGGCAAGTCAGATACCAGCTTTGGCCAAAAAGAAACCCTGTCATTTTAGGAGTCTCACCATGCCCATTTACTTCCTCTGAGATGGTAACAGCAAACACTTCAAAGATGAAGCATTCAGAATGATTCATGCTATACCACCTCCCCTTGGTGGCAGGCTATGGAAATTGGCTTGATGATAACTATTGCAATTGGTCAAAAAAAGAAAAAAAAAATTTTTTTAGATGGAGTCTCTCTGTTGCCAGGCTGGAGAGCAGTGGCCCGATCTTGGCTCACTGCAACCTCTGCCTCCCGGTTCAAGCAAATCTCCTGTCTCAGCCTCCTGAGTAGCTGGGCCTACAGGCGTGCACCACCATGACTGGCTAATTTTGTATTTTTAGTAGAGACAGGGTTTCACCATGTTGGCCAGGATGGTCTCAATCTCTTGACCTCGTGATCCACCCGCCTTGGCCTCCCAAAGTGCTAGGATTAAAGGTGTGAGCCACCATGCCCAACCAAAATTTTTAAAATACATTTTCTGTCAAAATCACCCTTACTTCTTCAAATCATCAAAACCACTTTTCTTTTGTCAAGGATTCAGGTATTGACACAAGACACAAAACTAGGACCTGGTTTCAACAGACAATGCTTTGGCTGATGCCAAGGGCAGTGGGGCTCTTTGCCTCCTGTCCTTGCCTCCTACCTATTCAAGTCTACGATGGAGGCAAGGCACTATGTTCTTCAGCACCACCTTGCCTGCTGTCTATCTCCATCCACTTCCCTGGCCTCAGAAAAGGGCAAGGCATGGCTCACATACTCTCATCCATGGCCTGATGTGCAGCAGCTCCAACATCAGACATCTAAGCACTAATTCTCCCCAAGACCCAGTTCTCAGGTTCGAGACATTGATATTTCAAATATGTCAGATTGAAATACTGAAGTTTCTTTAGAAATATCAGGGTGCAGCAATGTCAGTCTTCAACTGTGGTGTCTGTGGTCTCCAGATAAACACAGCTTCCTTACTCTTCCAGGAAGAAGGAAACATTGAATAGGATGTGTGAAATAGAAAGAGAGAAAACCTGGCATTATCACCTCTCCCGAGAACATAGAACACACAGAAGCACAGCAAGGGCATCTTCTAGTGCTTCCAAAGAGGTGAGCCACAGGGAGAGAAAGGAGGAGAGGAGACCTGAAGGAAGAACACAATCCAGTACCTTGTACAG
>NW_022329503.1:0-4036 GCF_002776525.5 Piliocolobus tephrosceles | reverse complement strand
TATTTATTTATTTATTTATTTATTTATTTATTTATTTATTTGAGACAGAGTCTCACTCTGTCGCCCAGGCTAAAGTGCAGTGACGTGATCTCGGCTCACTGCAACTTCTGCCTCCCAGATTCAAGCAATTCTCCTGCCTTAGCCTCCTTAGCAGCTGGGACTAAAGGTGCGCGCCACCACACCCAGCTAATTTTTGTATTTTTAGTAGAGACAGGGTTTCACCCTGTTGGCCAGGCTGGTCTCAATCTCTTGACCTCATGATCTGCCAGCCTGGGCCTCCCAAAGTGCTGAGATTACAGGTATGAGTCACCACGCCCGGCCCTCTTTTATTTTTTTGTAGAGACAGAGTCTCACTATGTTGCTCAGGCTGGTCTAAACTCCTGACCTCAAGCCACCCTCCCATCTCGCCCTCCCAAAGTGCTAGGATAAGCCATTGTGCCCAGTCTAAATATGCTCTTGCATACCTTTTTTACAATATTGATGTATCACTTACTCAAAAAATAAATCAGGCCGAGTGTAGTGTGCAGTAGCTCACACCTGTAATCCCAGCATTTTGGGAGGCCGAAGCAGGCAGATCACTTGAGGTCAGGAGTTCAAGACCAGCTTAGCCAATATGATGAGACCTTGTCTCTACTAAAAATATAAAAATTAGCCGGGCATGGTGGTAGTCACCTGTAATTGCAGCTACTCGGGAGGCTGAGGCAGGAGAATCACTTGAACCTAGAAGGCACAGATTGCAGTGAGCTAAGATCGCGCCAGCCTTAGTGACAGAGTGAGACTCCATCTCAAAAAAATAAACAAAAAGGATTTTAAATTTAAAAAGAACAGTAAAAAGGATGGCATTTTAACAGACAAAAAGCTAAGAAGGAACAAAATAAAAAGAATAACAATTATCCTTAAATACTATATAGTTACTACTGAGTGCTATAAACATGCTTGTTTCTACTTAGCCATTTCTTGTTTCTATGAGGGAAGTTTAAAAACCTCTTTATTGGCCAGGTGAGGTGGCTCACACCTATAATCCTAGCACTTTGGGAGGCCAAGGTGGGTGGACCACAAGGTCAAGAGATTGAGACCATCTGGCTAACATGGTGAAACCCCGTCTGTACTAAAAATACAAAAAATGAGCCAGGCATGATGGCAGACACCTGTAGTCCCAACTACTGGGGAGGCTGAGGCAAGAGAATGGTATGAACCCGGGAGGCGGAGTTTGCAGTGAGCCAAGATCGCACCACTACACTCCAGCCTGGGTGACAGAGCAAGACTCCATCTCAAATAAATAAATAAATAAACCTCTTTATTACACATACATACACATAAGCAAGCAACTCCCATTTGTAGAGCAAAATACAAACGTTTGAGCTGGGATTCACAATCCTCTTCGCAATTTGGTTCCAGTCTATCCTTCCTGACCCATTTCCTGCCATCCTTCCATCCTTCTATGTACTCGTTATCTGCGATACTGCACTATTATTTGCCAGTTCTGGTGGGTAAAGGCAACAAGTACAATGTCTGGCACGCAGCAAACTTTCATCCAGTGTTGGCTTCCATTCTACCTCAAACACTGCCTTTGCTTAGACTGTCCCCTGTGCATGGAATGCCCTGCACCCCTCTCCTAGCCCCACGTAAAATTCCTTTCAAGGCCTACCTCAAATGTCACTGTCATCAAGGAGTCCCACAGGCAATTAGTTATCACCTCTAGTCTCCCACAGCACCTGTTTTTACCTTAACTATAACACTTTTATTATTGTATTGCAACTTAAATCTCTGCGACCCAAAGCCTGGTCCTTGGACCATCAGCAACGACATTAGCTGGGACTTCGTTTGGAATGAAGAATGTGGGTCCCATTCCAGACCTACAGAATCAGAATCTGAATTTTAACAAGATATCGGTGATTTATTTGCACATTAATCTTTCCCTGGTTGAACTGTAAACCTTTCCAGGGCTCTCTTTCATCTCTGTCCCCAGAGCCTAACATAAGACTTGACACTCAAATGTTTTTAAAGTTTTATTTACAATACTCTTGCATAGGATAGATTTTTTAATTCCTGGAAAAATAAATACACATTATTAATAATAGTTATCTGGTAGGTAGATAATGGTATATTTCTATGTAACATTTTAATTTTTCATAATCAGAATGTATTACCTTTGCAGATGGAAAACTTGAAGCTTTGGGAAAATGCATGTAAAATGTAAGATAAAATGTAAATTGTAAGATATAATACATTCACAAAAGGTATAATTGTGTTGAGCTATATTTACAGATATAAAAAGATGAACAAATTACATTAGGTTTTTTAAAAAAGACAATCTAACAGAATGTATCGATCATACCACATTTGTTCTTCAAAAATTTTGTGAATTGGCTGGGTATAGGGGCTCACACCTGTATTCCCAACACTTTGAGAAGCTGAGGTGGGAGGATCCCTTGAGCTCAGGAGTTTCAGCTGGGCAATATAGTGAGACCTCATCTCTATTTAAAAATTTTTTTGAAAAGACACTGAAAAGATACATATCAAAATATCTCTAATGAAGTTTATTTTGCAATTTTCTACATTCTAATTTTTTCTAGTTTTCCTAAGATCTTTATAAAAGCATATCACTTATAATAAGAAAATAGTTATTTTCATTTTTGAAAAATATCTATACCCTTTATTAAGCCCCTTTACATTCAGTGACCAAGATTTCTATCACACCCTGGGAAGCTGAAAGTTCTGAAAGTAACAGGTCATTACATAGATAAAGGCAGTGGTCCTTGGAAATGTAACTCCGATGGACTGACTCTGGGCTGGCATTCTCCCACCCCTGCAGCTGCTCCAGACTCAGAGGAATGTGGCAAGTCAGATACCAGCTTTGGCCAAAAAGAAACCCTGTCATTTTAGGAGTCTCACCATGCCCATTTACTTCCTCTGAGATGGTAACAGCAAACACTTCAAAGATGAAGCATTCAGAATGATTCATGCTATACCACCTCCCCTTGGTGGCAGGCTATGGAAATTGGCTTGATGATAACTATTGCAATTGGTCAAAAAAAGAAAAAAAAATTTTTTTTAGATGGAGTCTCTCTGTTGCCAGGCTGGAGAGCAGTGGCCCGATCTTGGCTCACTGCAACCTCTGCCTCCCGGTTCAAGCAAATCTCCTGTCTCAGCCTCCTGAGTAGCTGGGCCTACAGGCGTGCACCACCATGACTGGCTAATTTTGTATTTTTAGTAGAGACAGGGTTTCACCATGTTGGCCAGGATGGTCTCAATCTCTTGACCTCGTGATCCACCCGCCTTGGCCTCCCAAAGTGCTAGGATTAAAGGTGTGAGCCACCGTGCCCAGCCAAAATTTTTAAAATATATTTTCTGTCAAAATCACCCTTACTTCTTCAAATCATCAAAACCACTTTTCTTTTGTCAAGGATTCAGGTATTGACACAAGACACAAAACTAGGACCTGGTTTCAACAGACAATGCTTTGGCTGATGCCAAGGGCAGTGGGGCTCTTTGCCTCCTGTCCTTGCCTCCTACCTATTCAAGTCTACAATGGAGGCAAGGCACTATGTTCTTCAGCACCACCTTGCCTGCTGTCTATCTCCATCCACTTCCCTGGCCTCAGAAAAGGGCAAGGCATGGCTCACATACTCTCATCCATGGCCTGATGTGCAGCAGCTCCAACATCAGACATCTAAGCACTAATTCTCCCCAAGACCCAGTTCTCAGGTTCGAGACATTGATATTTCAAATATGTCAGATTGAAATACTGAAGTTTCTTTAGAAATATCAGGGTGCAGCAATGTCAGTCTTCAACTGTGGTGTCTGTGGTCTCCAGATAAACACAGCTTCCTTACTCTTCCAGGAAGAAGGAAACATTGAATAGGATGTGTGAAATAGAAAGAGAGAAAACCTGGCATTATCACCTCTCCCGAGAACATAGAACACACAGAAGCACAGCAAGGGCATCTTCTAGTGCTTCCAAAGAGGTGAGCCACAGGGAGAGAAAGGAGGAGAGGAGACCTGAAGGAAGAACACAATCCAGTACCTTGTACAG
>NW_022329502.1:0-4038 GCF_002776525.5 Piliocolobus tephrosceles | reverse complement strand
CTGTACAAGGTACTGGATTGTGTTCTTCCTTCAGGTCTCCTCTCCTCCTTTCTCTCCCTGTGGCTCACCTCTTTGGAAGCACTAGAAGATGCCCTTGCTGTGCTTCTGTGTGTTCTATGTTCTCGGGAGAGGTGATAATGCCAGGTTTTCTCTCTTTCTATTTCACACATCCTATTCAATGTTTCCTTCTTCCTGGAAGAGTAAGGAAGCTGTGTTTATCTGGAGACCACAGACACCACAGTTGAAGACTGACATTGCTGCACCCTGATATTTCTAAAGAAACTTCAGTATTTCAATCTGACATATTTGAAATATCAATGTCTCGAACCTGAGAACTGGGTCTTGGGGAGAATTAGTGCTTAGATGTCTGATGTTGGAGCTGCTGCACATCAGGCCATGGATGAGAGTATGTGAGCCATGCCTTGCCCTTTTCTGAGGCCAGGGAAGTGGATGGAGATAGACAGCAGGCAAGGTGGTGCTGAAGAACATAGTGCCTTGCCTCCATCGTAGACTTGAATAGGTAGGAGGCAAGGACAGGAGGCAAAGAGCCCCACTGCCCTTGGCATCAGCCAAAGCATTGTCTGTTGAAACCAGGTCCTAGTTTTGTGTCTTGTGTCAATACCTGAATCCTTGACAAAAGAAAAGTGGTTTTGATGATTTGAAGAAGTAAGGGTGATTTTGACAGAAAATGTATTTTAAAAATTTTGGTTGGGCATGGTGGCTCACACCTTTAATCCTAGCACTTTGGGAGGCCAAGGCGGGTGGATCACGAGGTCAAGAGATTGAGACCATCCTGGCCAACATGGTGAAACCCTGTCTCTACTAAAAATACAAAATTAGCCAGTCATGGTGGTGCACGCCTGTAGGCCCAGCTACTCAGGAGGCTGAGACAGGAGATTTGCTTGAACCGGGAGGCAGAGGTTGCAGTGAGCCAAGATCGGGCCACTGCTCTCCAGCCTGGCAACAGAGAGACTCCATCTAAAAAAATTTTTTTTTTCTTTTTTTGACCAATTGCAATAGTTATCATCAAGCCAATTTCCATAGCCTGCCACCAAGGGGAGGTGGTATAGCATGAATCATTCTGAATGCTTCATCTTTGAAGTGTTTGCTGTTACCATCTCAGAGGAAGTAAATGGGCATGGTGAGACTCCTAAAATGACAGGGTTTCTTTTTGGCCAAAGCTGGTATCTGACTTGCCACATTCCTCTGAGTCTGGAGCAGCTACAGGGGTGGGAGAATGCCAGCCCAGAGTCAGTCCATCGGAGTTACATTTCCAAGGACCACTGCCTTTATCTATGTAATGACCTGTTACTTTCAGAACTTTCAGCTTCCCAGGGTGCGATAGAAATCTTGGTCACTGAATGTAAAGGGGCTTAATAAAGGGTATAGATATTTTTCAAAAATGAAAATAACTATTTTCTTATTATAAGTGATATGCTTTTATAAAGATCTTAGGAAAACTAGAAAAAATTAGAATGTAGAAAATTGCAAAATAAACTTCATTAGAGATATTTTGATATGTATCTTTTCAGTGTCTTTTCAAAAAATTTTTTAAATAGAGATGAGGTCTAACTATATTGCCCAGCTGAAACTCCTGAGCTCAAGGGATCCTCCCACCTCAGCTTCTCAAAGTGTTGGGAATACAGGTGTGAGCCCCTATACCCAGCCAATTCACAAAATTTTTTGAAGAACAAATGTGGTATGATCGATACATTCTGTTAGATTGTCTTTTTTAAAAAACCTAATGTAATTTGTTCATCTTTTTATATCTGTAAATATAGCTCAACACAATTATACCTTTTGTGAATGTATTATATCTTACAATTTACATTTTATCTTACATTTTACATGCATTTTCCCAAATCTTCATGTTTTCCATCTGCAAAGGTAATACATTCTGATTATGAAAAATTAAAATGTTACATAGAAATATACCATTATCTACCTACCAGATAACTATTATTAATAATGTGTATTTATTTTTCCAGGAATTAAAAAATCTATCCTATGCAAGAGTATTGTAAATAAAACTTTAAAAACATTTGAGTGTCAAGTCTTATGTTAGGCTCTGGGGACAGAGATGAAAGAGAGCCCTGGAAAGGTTTACAGTTCAACCAGGGAAAGATTAATGTGCAAATAAATCACCGATATCTTGTTAAAATTCAGATTCTGATTCTGTAGGTCTGGAATGGGACCCACATTCTTCATTCCAAACGAAGTCCCAGCTAATGTCGTTGCTGATGGTCCAAGGACCAGGCTTTGGGTCGCAGAGATTTAAGTTGCAATACAATAATAAAAGTGTTATAGTTAAGGTAAAAACAGGTGCTGTGGGAGACTAGAGGTGATAACTAATTGCCTGTGGGACTCCTTGATGACAGTGACATTTGAGGTAGGCCTTGAAAGGAATTTTACGTGGGGCTAGGAGAGGGGTGCAGGGCATTCCATGCACAGGGGACAGTCTAAGCAAAGGCAGTGTTTGAGGTAGAATGGAAGCCAACACTGGATGAAAGTTTGCTGCGTGCCAGACATTGTACTTGTTGCCTTTACCCACCAGAACTGGCAAATAATAGTGCAGTATCGCAGATAACGAGTACATAGAAGGATGGAAGGATGGCAGGAAATGGGTCAGGAAGGATAGACTGGAACCAAATTGCGAAGAGGATTGTGAATCCCAGCTCAAACGTTTGTATTTTGCTCTACAAATGGGAGTTGCTTGCTTATGTGTATGTATGTGTAATAAAGAGGTTTATTTATTTATTTATTTGAGATGGAGTCTTGCTCTGTCACCCAGGCTGGAGTGTAGTGGTGCGATCTTGGCTCACTGCAAACTCCGCCTCCCGGGTTCATACCATTCTCTTGCCTCAGCCTCCCCAGTAGTTGGGACTACAGGTGTCTGCCATCATGCCTGGCTCATTTTTTGTATTTTTAGTACAGACGGGGTTTCACCATGTTAGCCAGATGGTCTCAATCTCTTGACCTTGTGGTCCACCCACCTTGGCCTCCCAAAGTGCTAGGATTATAGGTGTGAGCCACCTCACCTGGCCAATAAAGAGGTTTTTAAACTTCCCTCATAGAAACAAGAAATGGCTAAGTAGAAACAAGCATGTTTATAGCACTCAGTAGTAACTATATAGTATTTAAGGATAATTGTTATTCTTTTTATTTTGTTCCTTCTTAGCTTTTTGTCTGTTAAAATGCCATCCTTTTTACTGTTCTTTTTAAATTTAAAATCCTTTTTGTTTATTTTTTTGAGATGGAGTCTCACTCTGTCACTAAGGCTGGTGTGATCTTAGCTCACTGCAATCTGTGCCTCCTAGGTTCAAGTGATTCTCCTGCCTCAGCCTCCCTAGTAGCTGCAATTACAGGTGACTACCACCATGCCCGGCTAATTTTTATATTTTTAGTAGAGACAAGGTCTCATCATGTTGGCTAAGCTGGTCTTGAACTCCTGACCTCAAGTGATCTGCCTGCTTCGGCCTCCCAAAATGCTGGGATTACAGGTGTGAGCTACTGCACACTACACTCGGCCTGATTTATTTTTTGAGTAAGTGATACATCAATATTGTAAAAAAGGTATGCAAGACCATATTTAGACTGGGCACAATGGCTTATCCTAGCACTTTGGGAGGGTGAGATGGGAGGGTGGCTTGAGGTCAGGAGTTTAGACCAGCCTGAGCAACATAGTGAGATTCTGTCTCTACAAAAAAAATAAAAGAGGGCCGGGCGTGGTGACTCATACCTGTAATCTCAGCATTTTGGGAGGCCCAGGCTGGCAGATCATGAGGTCAAGAGATTGAGACCATCCTGGCCAACAGGGTGAAACCCTGTCTCTACTAAAAATACAAAAATTAGCTGGGTGTGGTGGCGCGCACCTTTAGTCCCAGCTGCTAAGGAGGCTAAGGCAGGAGAATTGCTTGAATCTGGGAGGCAGAAGTTGCAGTGAGCCGAGATCAAGTCACTGCACTTTAGCCTGGGCGACAGAGTGAGACTCTGTCTCAAATAAATAAATAAATAAATAAATAAATAAATAAATAAATA
>NW_022329501.1:0-4036 GCF_002776525.5 Piliocolobus tephrosceles | reverse complement strand
CTGTACAAGGTACTGGATTGTGTTCTTCCTTCAGGTCTCCTCTCCTCCTTTCTCTCCCTGTGGCTCACCTCTTTGGAAGCACTAGAAGATGCCCTTGCTGTGCTTCTGTGTGTTCTATGTTCTCGGGAGAGGTGATAATGCCAGGTTTTCTCTCTTTCTATTTCACACATCCTATTCAATGTTTCCTTCTTCCTGGAAGAGTAAGGAAGCTGTGTTTATCTGGAGACCACAGACACCACAGTTGAAGACTGACATTGCTGCACCCTGATATTTCTAAAGAAACTTCAGTATTTCAATCTGACATATTTGAAATATCAATGTCTCGAACCTGAGAACTGGGTCTTGGGGAGAATTAGTGCTTAGATGTCTGATGTTGGAGCTGCTGCACATCAGGCCATGGATGAGAGTATGTGAGCCATGCCTTGCCCTTTTCTGAGGCCAGGGAAGTGGATGGAGATAGACAGCAGGCAAGGTGGTGCTGAAGAACATAGTGCCTTGCCTCCATTGTAGACTTGAATAGGTAGGAGGCAAGGACAGGAGGCAAAGAGCCCCACTGCCCTTGGCATCAGCCAAAGCATTGTCTGTTGAAACCAGGTCCTAGTTTTGTGTCTTGTGTCAATACCTGAATCCTTGACAAAAGAAAAGTGGTTTTGATGATTTGAAGAAGTAAGGGTGATTTTGACAGAAAATATATTTTAAAAATTTTGGCTGGGCACGGTGGCTCACACCTTTAATCCTAGCACTTTGGGAGGCCAAGGCGGGTGGATCACGAGGTCAAGAGATTGAGACCATCCTGGCCAACATGGTGAAACCCTGTCTCTACTAAAAATACAAAATTAGCCAGTCATGGTGGTGCACGCCTGTAGGCCCAGCTACTCAGGAGGCTGAGACAGGAGATTTGCTTGAACCGGGAGGCAGAGGTTGCAGTGAGCCAAGATCGGGCCACTGCTCTCCAGCCTGGCAACAGAGAGACTCCATCTAAAAAAAATTTTTTTTTCTTTTTTTGACCAATTGCAATAGTTATCATCAAGCCAATTTCCATAGCCTGCCACCAAGGGGAGGTGGTATAGCATGAATCATTCTGAATGCTTCATCTTTGAAGTGTTTGCTGTTACCATCTCAGAGGAAGTAAATGGGCATGGTGAGACTCCTAAAATGACAGGGTTTCTTTTTGGCCAAAGCTGGTATCTGACTTGCCACATTCCTCTGAGTCTGGAGCAGCTGCAGGGGTGGGAGAATGCCAGCCCAGAGTCAGTCCATCGGAGTTACATTTCCAAGGACCACTGCCTTTATCTATGTAATGACCTGTTACTTTCAGAACTTTCAGCTTCCCAGGGTGTGATAGAAATCTTGGTCACTGAATGTAAAGGGGCTTAATAAAGGGTATAGATATTTTTCAAAAATGAAAATAACTATTTTCTTATTATAAGTGATATGCTTTTATAAAGATCTTAGGAAAACTAGAAAAAATTAGAATGTAGAAAATTGCAAAATAAACTTCATTAGAGATATTTTGATATGTATCTTTTCAGTGTCTTTTCAAAAAAATTTTTAAATAGAGATGAGGTCTCACTATATTGCCCAGCTGAAACTCCTGAGCTCAAGGGATCCTCCCACCTCAGCTTCTCAAAGTGTTGGGAATACAGGTGTGAGCCCCTATACCCAGCCAATTCACAAAATTTTTGAAGAACAAATGTGGTATGATCGATACATTCTGTTAGATTGTCTTTTTTAAAAAACCTAATGTAATTTGTTCATCTTTTTATATCTGTAAATATAGCTCAACACAATTATACCTTTTGTGAATGTATTATATCTTACAATTTACATTTTATCTTACATTTTACATGCATTTTCCCAAAGCTTCAAGTTTTCCATCTGCAAAGGTAATACATTCTGATTATGAAAAATTAAAATGTTACATAGAAATATACCATTATCTACCTACCAGATAACTATTATTAATAATGTGTATTTATTTTTCCAGGAATTAAAAAATCTATCCTATGCAAGAGTATTGTAAATAAAACTTTAAAAACATTTGAGTGTCAAGTCTTATGTTAGGCTCTGGGGACAGAGATGAAAGAGAGCCCTGGAAAGGTTTACAGTTCAACCAGGGAAAGATTAATGTGCAAATAAATCACCGATATCTTGTTAAAATTCAGATTCTGATTCTGTAGGTCTGGAATGGGACCCACATTCTTCATTCCAAACGAAGTCCCAGCTAATGTCGTTGCTGATGGTCCAAGGACCAGGCTTTGGGTCGCAGAGATTTAAGTTGCAATACAATAATAAAAGTGTTATAGTTAAGGTAAAAACAGGTGCTGTGGGAGACTAGAGGTGATAACTAATTGCCTGTGGGACTCCTTGATGACAGTGACATTTGAGGTAGGCCTTGAAAGGAATTTTACGTGGGGCTAGGAGAGGGGTGCAGGGCATTCCATGCACAGGGGACAGTCTAAGCAAAGGCAGTGTTTGAGGTAGAATGGAAGCCAACACTGGATGAAAGTTTGCTGCGTGCCAGACATTGTACTTGTTGCCTTTACCCACCAGAACTGGCAAATAATAGTGCAGTATCGCAGATAACGAGTACATAGAAGGATGGAAGGATGGCAGGAAATGGGTCAGGAAGGATAGACTGGAACCAAATTGCGAAGAGGATTGTGAATCCCAGCTCAAACGTTTGTATTTTGCTCTACAAATGGGAGTTGCTTGCTTATGTGTATGTATGTGTAATAAAGAGGTTTATTTATTTATTTATTTGAGATGGAGTCTTGCTCTGTCACCCAGGCTGGAGTGTAGTGGTGCGATCTTGGCTCACTGCAAACTCCGCCTCCCGGGTTCATACCATTCTCTTGCCTCAGCCTCCCCAGTAGTTGGGACTACAGGTGTCTGCCATCATGCCTGGCTCATTTTTTGTATTTTTAGTACAGACGGGGTTTCACCATGTTAGCCAGATGGTCTCAATCTCTTGACCTTGTGGTCCACCCACCTTGGCCTCCCAAAGTGCTAGGATTATAGGTGTGAGCCACCTCACCTGGCCAATAAAGAGGTTTTTAAACTTCCCTCATAGAAACAAGAAATGGCTAAGTAGAAACAAGCATGTTTATAGCACTCAGTAGTAACTATATAGTATTTAAGGATAATTGTTATTCTTTTTATTTTGTTCCTTCTTAGCTTTTTGTCTGTTAAAATGCCATCCTTTTTACTGTTCTTTTTAAATTTAAAATCCTTTTTGTTTATTTTTTTGAGATGGAGTCTCACTCTGTCACTAAGGCTGGCGCGATCTTAGCTCACTGCAATCTGTGCCTTCTAGGTTCAAGTGATTCTCCTGCCTCAGCCTCCCGAGTAGCTGCAATTACAGGTGACTACCACCATGCCCGGCTAATTTTTATATTTTTAGTAGAGACAAGGTCTCATCATATTGGCTAAGCTGGTCTTGAACTCCTGACCTCAAGTGATCTGCCTGCTTCGGCCTCCCAAAATGCTGGGATTACAGGTGTGAGCTACTGCACACTACACTCGGCCTGATTTATTTTTTGAGTAAGTGATACATCAATATTGTAAAAAAGGTATGCAAGAGCATATTTAGACTGGGCACAATGGCTTATCCTAGCACTTTGGGAGGGCGAGATGGGAGGGTGGCTTGAGGTCAGGAGTTTAGACCAGCCTGAGCAACATAGTGAGACTCTGTCTCTACAAAAAAATAAAAGAGGGCCGGGCGTGGTGACTCATACCTGTAATCTCAGCACTTTGGGAGGCCCAGGCTGGCAGATCATGAGGTCAAGAGATTGAGACCAGCCTGGCCAACAGGGTGAAACCCTGTCTCTACTAAAAATACAAAAATTAGCTGGGTGTGGTGGCGCGCACCTTTAGTCCCAGCTGCTAAGGAGGCTAAGGCAGGAGAATTGCTTGAATCTGGGAGGCAGAAGTTGCAGTGAGCCGAGATCACGTCACTGCACTTTAGCCTGGGCGACAGAGTGAGACTCTGTCTCAAATAAATAAATAAATAAATAAATAAATAAATAAATAAATA
>NW_022329500.1:0-4460 GCF_002776525.5 Piliocolobus tephrosceles | reverse complement strand
CACTGTGGTTTTGATTTGCATTTCTCTGATGATTAGAGATGTTCAGAATTTTTTCATGTTTGTTGACCACTTGTATGTCATCTTTTGAGAAGTGTCTGTTCATGATTTTTGCCCACTTTTTAATGGGATTATTTGGTTATTGCTTGTTGAATTAAGTTTCTTATAGATTCTGAATATTAGATCTTTGTTGGCTGCATAGTTTGCAAATATGTTCTCCCATTCTGTAGGTTGTCTGTTTACTCTGTTGATAGTTTCTTTTTGCCCTGCAGAAGCACTTCAGTTTAATTAGGTCTCACTTGTCAATTTTTGGTTTCGTCGCAATTGCTTTCAAGGGCTTGTTATAAATTCTTTCCAAAGGCCAATATCCAGAATGGTATTTCTGAAAATTTCTTCTAGGATTCTTATAGTTTGAGGTCTTATATTTAAATCTTCAATCCGACTGGGCGTGGTGACCCACACCTGTAATCCCAGTGCTTTGGGAGGCCAAGGCAGGTGGATCACCTGAGGTCAGGAGTTCAAGACAAGCCTGGGCAAAATGGTGAAACTCCATCTCTACTAAAAATACAAAACTTAGCTCAGCATGGTGGCAGGCACCTGTAATCCCAGCTACTCAAGAGGCTGAGGCAGGAGAATTGCTTGAACCCAGGAGGCGGAAGTTTCAGTGAGCTGAGATCATGCCACTGCATTCTAGCCTGGGCGACAAGAGCAAGATTCCTCAAAAAAATTAAAAAATAAAAAAATCTTCAATCCATCTTGAGTTGATTTTTGTATATGGTGAAAGTTAATGGTCCAGGTTCATTTTTCTGCATATAAATAGCCAACTATCCCAGCACCATTTATTGAATAGGGAGTACATTTTCCCATTGCTTGTTTGTGTCAACTTTGTCAAAGATAAGATGGCTGCAGATGTGCAGCTTTATTTCTGGGTTCTCTATTCTGTTCCAGCCATTATCCTAAGTGAATTAATGCAACAATAGAAAACCAAATACTGCATGTTCTCACTATGTATCAGTACTGTGCTGTTTTGGTTACTGTAGTCTTACAGGATAGCTTGAAGTCAGGGGATGTGATGCCTCTGCTTTTTTTTTTTTTTCCTTAGGATTGCTTTGGCTAATGGGGCTGTTTCTGTGTTGCATATGAATTTTAGAATAGTTTCCTTCTAATTGTGTGAAAAACAACATTGAAAGTTTGATAGGAATAGCATTCAATCTTTAGATTGCTTCGGGCAGTATGGCCACTTTAATGGTACTGATTCTTTCAACCTATGAGCATGGAATGTTCTTCCATTTGCTTGTGTCATCTATGATTTCTTTCAGCAGTATTTTGTGGTTATCCCTGTAGAGATCTTTCATCTCCTTGGTTAGATGTATTCCTAGGGGTGTGTGTATGTTGTAAATGGGATTGCATTCTTGATTTGGCTCTCAGCTTGAACATTATTGGTGTATAGAATAACTAATTTTTGTATGTTGATTTTGTATCCTGAAACTTTACTGAAATCATTTATCAGTTCTAGGAGTCTTTTGGCAGATTCTTTAAGGTTTTCTAGTTATTATCATATGAACAGTAAAGAGAGAGAGCTTGATTTCTTTTCCTATTTGGATGTCTTTTCTTTGTTTCTGTTGCCTGATTGCTCTGGCTATGACTGCCAGTGCTATATTGAATAGAAGTGGTGAGAGTGGCCATCCTTGTCTTGTTCCTGTTCTTAAGGGGAATGTTTCCAGCTTTTGCCCATTCAGTATGATGCTGGCTGTGGGTTTGTCATAGACGGCTCTTATTATTTTGAGGTATGTTCCTTCAATGACTAGTTTGTTGAGAGTTTTTGCCATGAAGGTATGTTGGATTGTATTGAAAGCTTTTTCTGCATCTATTGAGATGATCATATGGTTTTTGCTTTTAATTCTGCTTATGTGGTGAATCATATTTATTACTATGCGTATATTAAACCACCTTGCATCCCAGAAATGAAGAAAATAGGCAGTTATTGTCAGGCAGTGGACAACAGACAGTGTAAGACTGTTATCCTTGAGAGAGGGGAAATTCCCATGGTGAGCCCTACAACTGTCTGCCTGGGGACAGTTCTCCATGATGCTATGAGCTGATGTCCACGCAGAGCACAGGATTCTCACTAGGCATTGAAGGGAGAGATCAGAGCTTGGGGCAGCTGAAGTGGCTGGAATTTGCAGGACACATCACCGAAGAGGGAACTGATAAGTGGAGAGGAGGGGCAGAAGTCTGTGTGGGAGTCTTTGGCCAAGGGGTGCATGCTCACAGTGAGACCTCCGAACGCCTGCCAGAGAACCACTGCTATGGGGTTGAAACAGAGACAGTAGAGGCAGAGCAGTGTTGCAGGACACTGGGGGAGGAGAGAGGAGAGATGTTGTTAATACTTTATTAACACCATGAACATCCTAAGGCCATTGCTTAGAAATAAGGGTCATGTCCCAGAGTGAGATCTACCCAGTAAAGCATAAAATGAATCCCTATCAAGATTAGAAGGGGAGACAGAGTTTTGAGGCTACATTTAGAAAGTCACAAGAACTGATCTATCCACAGATTTACCTAATAGAGCATAAAACCAACCCTTCTAAAGTTCAAGATGGTTAACAGGTGATTGAATTGCCTACTGGAACAAAAATCAACACAGTTCAGAGGAAAATAACAGAATCCAGAGTTTCTACAATGTGTCATCAGTGATAGCCAAGATACAATAATGAAAAATCTCTGGACAATATGGCGGTTTTGAGAAATGACTGCCAATTCTTTGACACACTTCCCATCGAGAGATAGAGTCTCTGTCTTTTCCCCTTGACTCTCGGTGGGTGCTATAGTCTCGATGTGTCCCCCAAAATTCACGTGTCAGAAACTTAATCCCCAGTACAACAGTGTTGGGATGTGAGGCATTTTGGGAGATGTTTAGTCAGACCACTCAGGCCAATGGTGTGAGAAAGCCAAGCCACATGTTGGTAGTAAAGCCAGTGGGCCTAGATATCAAATCATCCTAACCCCGGCATCAGACATGCTAGTAAAGGAATGTCCATGTAATTCCACCAAGAATCAAGTCACCACTTTCTGGTCTTTCCAGCGGCGGAACAGAGACAAACAATACTTATTGTGCCCTCTCCAAATTTCCTGACCCACAGAATCTATGAGAACCCATAAAATGGTTGTTGTTTTAAACCATTAAGCTTTGGGGTAGTTGTTTTGTTTTGTTTTACAAAGCAAAAATAATCAGTGCAACCTGCAAAGTAGCAGGAAAATGTTACTCAATGAAAAAAACAGTCAATAAAAACAAACTCTGAACTAATCCAGATGTTGGATTTAGCAGACAAAGCTTTACTACATACACAGTCATTCATGTCATCTGAAAAGAGAAACAGTTTTATTTCTTTCTCTCCAGTCCTCTCCAGTGTCTGGTCCCTACCCCTTTCCTATCACCTATTCAATCAGAAATACTGTCAGCTTCCAGTATTTTAGAGGTGCCATGGAAACTTAGGTGCTTGGGCATTGAGTGTTTCTTTTTTGGCAAAGGGAATGATCTTCAGACTAACCAGAGAGAACAAACACTAGTTAGGGGAGGAATGACCGTCAGAGAGTCCTAACTGCTCTCGGTGAGCCCAGGTTTCCTAATCTACATGAATGACAGCCCCAGATACCAATTTGCAAATGAGAGGACTGGACCATTGTTTGTGACCTTTGAGAGATGACGGACATTATCAAAGGTGTCTAGACTAGAGAAATGAGCAAAAGTTATTCCAAACGTCAAGAGGGGAGTATAGTTTATTTTGCAAAGACTATACAAGCATGTCTGCTATCAATCCTGTACAACATTCCAGCAACAGTTTTTGAGGGTCTATTTGGAAAATTCTGAAAAACAGAAACAATGCTCATCAGAACCTTAAATTGCTTACTAAATTTCCCAGTATATATTTTTTAAATTGCTGTTATAAATTGGCAAGTATGAGAATACAATAGCCTCAACTCCAAGATTTTCGACAACTTTGCATGATATGTTTGTGGAGAAGATGGAAATATATGGGCTGGATAAGGGCAACTGGGTGGATTAATAATCTAATAATCGCCGGGCATGGTGGCTCATACCTGTAATCCCAATACTTTGGGAGGCCGAGGCGGGTGGATCACCTGACGTCAGGAGTTTGGAACAGCCTGACCAACATGGAGAAACCCTGTCTCTACTAAAAATACAAAATTAGCCAGGCATGGTGGCACATGCCGGTAATCCCAGCTTCTCAGGAGGCTGAAGCAGGGGAATCACTTGAACCCGGGAAGCAGAGGTTGCAGTGAGCCAAGATCACGCATTGCACTCCAGTCTGGGCAACAAGAATGAAATTCTGTCTCAAAATAAATAAATAAATAAATAAATAAATAAATAAATAAATAAATGCCTAATAACCGTAGTCAGAGGATTCAAATTAATGAATTGATATCAATGTTGGCATAGG
>NW_022329499.1:0-4460 GCF_002776525.5 Piliocolobus tephrosceles | reverse complement strand
CCTATGCCAACATTGATATCAATTCATTAATTTGAATCCTCTGACTACGGTTATTAGGCATTTATTTATTTATTTATTTATTTATTTATTTATTTATTTATTTTGAGACAGAATTTCATTCTTGTTGCCCAGACTGGAGTGCAATGCGTGATCTTGGCTCACTGCAACCTCTGCTTCCCGGGTTCAAGTGATTCCCCTGCTTCAGCCTCCTGAGAAGCTGGGATTACCGGCATGTGCCACCATGCCTGGCTAATTTTGTATTTTTAGTAGAGACAGGGTTTCTCCATGTTGGTCAGGCTGTTCCAAACTCCTGACGTCAGGTGATCCACCCGCCTCGGCCTCCCAAAGTATTGGGATTACAGGTATGAGCCACCATGCCCGGCGATTATTAGATTATTAATCCACCCAGTTGCCCTTATCCAGCCCATATATTTCCATCTTCTCCACAAACATATCATGCAAAGTTGTCGAAAATCTTGGAGTTGAGGCTATTGTATTCTCATACTTGCCAATTTATAACAGCAATTTAAAAAATATATACTGGGAAATTTAGTAAGCAATTTAAGGTTCTGATGAGCATTGTTTCTGTTTTTCAGAATTTTCCAAATAGACCCTCAAAAACTGTTGCTGGAATGTTGTACAGGATTGATAGCAGACATGCTTGTATAGTCTTTGCAAAATAAACTATACTCCCCTCTTGACGTTTGGAATAACTTTTGCTCATTTCTCTAGTCTAGACACCTTTGATAATGTCCGTCATCTCTCAAAGGTCACAAACAATGGTCCAGTCCTCTCATTTGCAAATTGGTATCTGGGGCTGTCATTCATGTAGATTAGGAAACCTGGGCTCACCGAGAGCAGTTAGGACTCTCTGACGGTCATTCCTCCCCTAACTAGTGTTTGTTCTCTCTGGTTAGTCTGAAGATCATTCCCTTTGCCAAAAAAGAAACACTCAATGCCCAAGCACCTAAGTTTCCATGGCACCTCTAAAATACTGGAAGCTGACAGTATTTCTGATTGAATAGGTGATAGGAAAGGGGTAGGGACCAGACACTGGAGAGGACTGGAGAGAAAGAAATAAAACTGTTTCTCTTTTCAGATGACATGAATGACTGTGTATGTAGTAAAGCTTTGTCTGCTAAATCCAACATCTGGATTAGTTCAGAGTTTGTTTTTATTGACTGTTTTTTTCATTGAGTAACATTTTCCTGCTACTTTGCAGGTTGCACTGATTATTTTTGCTTTGTAAAACAAAACAAAACAACTACCCCAAAGCTTAATGGTTTAAAACAACAACCATTTTATGGGTTCTCATAGATTCTGTGGGTCAGGAAATTTGGAGAGGGCACAATAAGTATTGTTTGTCTCTGTTCCGCCGCTGGAAAGACCAGAAAGTGGTGACTTGATTCTTGGTGGAATTACATGGACATTCCTTTACTAGCATGTCTGATGCCGGGGTTAGGATGATTTGATATCTAGGCCCACTGGCTTTACTACCAACATGTGGCTTGGCTTTCTCACACCATTGGCCTGAGTGGTCTGACTAAACATCTCCCAAAATGCCTCACATCCCAACACTGTTGTACTGGGGATTAAGTTTCTGACACGTGAATTTTGGGGGACACATCGAGACTATAGCACCCACCGAGAGTCAAGGGGAAAAGACAGAGACTCTATCTCTCGATGGGAAGTGTGTCAAAGAATTGGCAGTCATTTCTCAAAACCGCCATATTGTCCAGAGATTTTTCATTATTGTATCTTGGCTATCACTGATGACACATTGTAGAAACTCTGGATTCTGTTATTTTCCTCTGAACTGTGTTGATTTTTGTTCCAGTAGGCAATTCAATCACCTGTTAACCATCTTGAACTTTAGAAGGGTTGGTTTTATGCTCTATTAGGTAAATCTGTGGATAGATCAGTTCTTGTGACTTTCTAAATGTAGCCTCAAAACTCTGTCTCCCCTTCTAATCTTGATAGGGATTCATTTTATGCTTTACTGGGTAGATCTCACTCTGGGACATGACCCTTATTTCTAAGCAATGGCCTTAGGATGTTCATGGTGTTAATAAAGTATTAACAACATCTCTCCTCTCTCCTCCCCCAGTGTCCTGCAACACTGCTCTGCCTCTACTGTCTCTGTTTCAACCCCATAGCAGTGGTTCTCTGGCAGGCGTTCGGAGGTCTCACTGTGAGCATGCACCCCTTGGCCAAAGACTCCCACACAGACTTCTGCCCCTCCTCTCCACTTATCAGTTCCCTCTTCGGTGATGTGTCCTGCAAATTCCAGCCACTTCAGCTGCCCCAAGCTCTGATCTCTCCCTTCAATGCCTAGTGAGAATCCTGTGCTCTGCGTGGACATCAGCTCATAGCATCATGGAGAACTGTCCCCAGGCAGACAGTTGTAGGGCTCACCATGGGAATTTCCCCTCTCTCAAGGATAACAGTCTTACACTGTCTGTTGTCCACTGCCTGACAATAACTGCCTATTTTCTTCATTTCTGGGATGCAAGGTGGTTTAATATACGCATAGTAATAAATATGATTCACCACATAAGCAGAATTAAAAGCAAAAACCATATGATCATCTCAATAGATGCAGAAAAAGCTTTCAATACAATCCAACATACCTTCATGGCAAAAACTCTCAACAAACTAGTCATTGAAGGAACATACCTCAAAATAATAAGAGCCGTCTATGACAAACCCACAGCCAGCATCATACTGAATGGGCAAAAGCTGGAAACATTCCCCTTAAGAACAGGAACAAGACAAGGATGGCCACTCTCACCACTTCTATTCAATATAGCACTGGCAGTCATAGCCAGAGCAATCAGGCAACAGAAACAAAGAAAAGACATCCAAATAGGAAAAGAAATCAAGCTCTCTCTCTTTACTGTTCATATGATAATAACTAGAAAACCTTAAAGAATCTGCCAAAAGACTCCTAGAACTGATAAATGATTTCAGTAAAGTTTCAGGATACAAAATCAACATACAAAAATTAGTTATTCTATACACCAATAATGTTCAAGCTGAGAGCCAAATCAAGAATGCAATCCCATTTACAACATACACACACCCCTAGGAATACATCTAACCAAGGAGATGAAAGATCTCTACAGGGATAACCACAAAATACTGCTGAAAGAAATCATAGATGACACAAGCAAATGGAAGAACATTCCATGCTCATAGGTTGAAAGAATCAGTACCATTAAAGTGGCCATACTGCCCGAAGCAATCTAAAGATTGAATGCTATTCCTATCAAACTTTCAATGTTGTTTTTCACACAATTAGAAGGAAACTATTCTAAAATTCATATGCAACACAGAAACAGCCCCATTAGCCAAAGCAATCCTAAGGAAAAAAAAAAAAAAGCAGAGGCATCACATCCCCTGACTTCAAGCTATCCTGTAAGACTACAGTAACCAAAACAGCACAGTACTGATACATAGTGAGAACATGCAGTATTTGGTTTTCTATTGTTGCATTAATTCACTTAGGATAATGGCTGGAACAGAATAGAGAACCCAGAAATAAAGCTGCACATCTGCAGCCATCTTATCTTTGACAAAGTTGACACAAACAAGCAATGGGAAAATGTACTCCCTATTCAATAAATGGTGCTGGGATAGTTGGCTATTTATATGCAGAAAAATGAACCTGGACCATTAACTTTCACCATATACAAAAATCAACTCAAGATGGATTGAAGATTTTTTTATTTTTTAATTTTTTTGAGGAATCTTGCTCTTGTCGCCCAGGCTAGAATGCAGTGGCATGATCTCAGCTCACTGAAACTTCCGCCTCCTGGGTTCAAGCAATTCTCCTGCCTCAGCCTCTTGAGTAGCTGGGATTACAGGTGCCTGCCACCATGCTGAGCTAAGTTTTGTATTTTTAGTAGAGATGGAGTTTCACCATTTTGCCCAGGCTTGTCTTGAACTCCTGACCTCAGGTGATCCACCTGCCTTGGCCTCCCAAAGCACTGGGATTACAGGTGTGGGTCACCACGCCCAGTCGGATTGAAGATTTAAATATAAGACCTCAAACTATAAGAATCCTAGAAGAAATTTTCAGAAATACCATTCTGGATATTGGCCTTTGGAAAGAATTTATAACAAGCCCTTGAAAGCAATTGCGACGAAACCAAAAATTGACAAGTGAGACCTAATTAAACTGAAGTGCTTCTGCAGGGCAAAAAGAAACTATCAACAGAGTAAACAGACAACCTACAGAATGGGAGAACATATTTGCAAACTATGCAGCCAACAAAGATCTAATATTCAGAATCTATAAGAAACTTAATTCAACAAGCAATAACCAAATAATCCCATTAAAAAGTGGGCAAAAATCATGAACAGACACTTCTCAAAAGATGACATACAAGTGGTCAACAAACATGAAAAAATTCTGAACATCTCTAATCATCAGAGAAATGCAAATCAAAACCACAGTG
>NW_022329498.1:0-3650 GCF_002776525.5 Piliocolobus tephrosceles | reverse complement strand
ATACTCTTTCTTCCAGTTGATCGAGTCGGTTACTGAAGCTTGTGCATGTGTCACGTATTTCTCGTGTCATGGTTTTCATCTCTGTCATTTCGTTGATGACCTTCTCTGCATTAATTAGTCTAGCTGTCAAATCTTCCACTCTTTTTTCAAGATTTTTAGTTTCTTTGCGCTGGGTATGTAATTCCTCCTTTAGCTCTGAGAGGTTTGATGGACTGAAGCCTTCTTCTCTCATCTCGTCAAAATCATTCTCTGACCAGCTTTGATCCGTTGCTGGTGATGGGCTGTGCTCCTTTGCAGGAGGAGATGCGCTCTTATTTTTTGAATTTCCAGCTTTTCTGCCCTGCTTTTCCCCCATCTTTGTGGTTTTATCTGTCTCTGGTCTTTGATGATGCTGAGGTACTGATGGGGTTTTCATATAGGTGTCCTTCCTGTTTGATAGTTTTCCTTCTGAGAGTCAGGACCCTCAGCTATAAGTCTGTTGGAGATTGCTTGAGGTCCACTCCAGACCCTGTTTGCCTGGGTATCAGCAGCAGAGGTTGCAGAAGATAGAATATTGCTGAACAGCAAGTGCACCTGTCTGATTCTTGCTTTGGAAGCTTCCTCTCTGGGGTGTACTCCACCCTGTGAGGTGTGGGGTGTCAGACTGCCCCTAGTGGGGGATGTCTCCCAGTTAGGCTACTCAGGGGTCAGGGACCTACTTGAGCAGGCAGCCTGCCCCTTCTCAGATCTCAACCTCCGTGTTGCGAGATCCACTGCTCTCTTCAAAACTGTCAGACAGAGTCGTTCGCGTCTGCACAGGCCTCTGCTGCTTCCCCTGTTATTTTTTAGCTGTGTCCTGGACCAGAGGTGGAGTCTACAGAGACAGGCAGGTTTCCTTGAGCTGCTGTGAGCTCCACCCAGTTCGAGCTTCTCAGTGGCTTTGTTTACCTACTTAAGCCTCAGCGATGATGGGCGCCCCTCCCCCAGCCTCGCTGCTGCCTTGCGGTTAGATTGCCACAGACTGATGTGTTAGCAAGGAGGGAGGCTCCGTGGGCGTGGGACCCTCCCGTCAAGGTGTGGGATATATTCTCCTGGTGTGCCAGTGTGCTTACCGTGCAGTATTGGGGTGGGAGTTACCCGATTTTCCAGGTGTTGTGTGTCTCAGTTCCCCTGGCTAGGAAAAGGGATTCCGTTCCCCCTTGTGCTTCCCAGGTGAGGCGATGCCTCGCCCTGTTTCAGCTCTCATCGGTCAGGCTGCAGCAGCTGACCAGCACCGATTGTCCGGCACTCCCGAGTGAGATGACCCCAGTACCTCAGTTGAAATTGCAGAAATCATCGGTCTTCTGTGTCGCTCACGCTGGGAGATGGAGACTGGAGCTTTTCCTATTCGGCCATCTTGCTCCGCCCCTGTAGAGGTCTTTCATGTCCTTACTTAGGTATATTCCTAAGTATTTTATTAATTTATTCCTTTTGCAGCTATTGTAAAAGGGATTGAGTTCTTGATTTGATTCTCAGTTGGTCTCTCTTGGTGTATAACAGGGCTACTGATTTATGTACATTAATTTTCCATCCTGAAACTTTGCTGAATTTATTTACCAGTTCTAGGAACTTTTTTGATGGGTCTTTAGGGTTTTCTAGGTATACAATCATATCATCAGCAAACAGTGATAGTTTGATTTCCTCTTTATTTATTCAGATGCCCTTTATTTCTTTCTCTTGTCTGATTGCTCAGGCTAGAACTTCCAGTAATAAGTTGAATAGAAGTAGTGAAAGTGGGCATCCTTGTTTTGTTCCAGTTCTCAGGGGGAATGCTTTCAGCTTTGCCCTGTTCAGTGTAATGTTGGCTGTGGGTTTGTCTTAGATGGTTTTTATTACCTTAAGGTATGTCACTTGTGTTTTAATTCTGCTGAGGGTTTTAATCATAAAGGATACTAGATTTTGTCGACTGCATTTTGTGCATCTGTTGAGATAATCATGTGATTTTTGTTTTGATTCTGTTTATTGGTGTATCACATTTATTGATTTATGTATGTTAAACCATACCTGCATCCCTGGTATGAAACCCACTTGATCATGGGGGATTTTCTTTTTGATACACTGTTTGATTCAGTTAGCTAGTATTTTGTTGAGTATTTTTGCAGCTATATAGGGATATTGGTCTGTAGTATTTTTTTTTGTTGTTGTTGTTATGTTCTTTCCTGGTTTTGGCATTAGGCTTCACAGAATGATTTAGGGAGGATCCCCATTTCTCTATTTTTTGCAATAATGTCAGTAAGAATTGGTACCAACTCTTCTTTGAATGTCTGATAGAATTCAGCTGTGAGGGGCAGAGCAAGATGGCCGAATAGGAACAGCTCCAGTCTCCAGCTCCCAGCGTGAGCGACACAGAAGACAGGTGATTTCTGCATTTTCAACTGAGGTACTGGGTTGATCTCACTAGGGAGTGCCGGACAATCAGTGTTGGTCAGCCACTGCAGCCCGACCAGCGAGAGCTGAAGCAGGGCGAGGCATCGCCTCACCTGGGAAGTGCAAGGGGAAAGGGAATCCCTTTTCCTAGCCAGGAGAACTGAGACACACAACACCTGGAAAATCGGATAACTCCCACCCCAATACTGCGCTGTACCAAGGGTTTTAGCAAATGGGCACACCAGGAGATTATATCCCACACCTGGCCTGGAGGGTCCCATGCCCACAGAGCCTCCCTCATTGCTAGCACAGCAGTCTGCGATCTAACGGCAAGGCAGCAGTGAGGCTGGGGTAGGGGTGCCTGCCATTGTTGAGGCTTAAGTAGGTAAACAAAGCCACTGGGAAGCTCGAACTGGGTGGAGCTCACAGCAGCTCAAGGAAACCTGCCTGTCTCTGTAGACTCCACCTCTGGGGACAGGGCACAGCTAAACAACAACAACAACAAGAAAAACAACAACAACAACAAAAAGCAGCAGAAACCTCTGCAGATGCAAACGACTCTGTCAAACAGCTTTGAAGAGAACAGTGGATCTCCCAACACGGAGGTTGAGATCTGAGAATGGACAGACTTCCTGCTCAAGTGGGTTCCTGATGCCTGAGTAGCCCAACTGGGAGACATCCCCCACCCAGAATCATAAAGCAAGTCCTTAGAGACTTAGACTCCCATACAATAATAATGGGAGACTTCAACACCCCACTGTCAACATTAGACAGATCAACGAGACAGAAAGTTAACAAGGATATCCAGGAATTGAACTCATCTCTGCAGCAAGCAGACCTACTAGACGTCTACAGAACTCTCCACCCTAAATCTACAGAATATACATTCTTCTGAGCACCACATCACACTTATTCCAAAATTGACCACATAATTGGAAGTAAAGCACTCCTCAGCAAATGTACAAAAACAGAAATTATAACAAACTGTCTCTCAGACCACAGTGCAATCAAACTAGAACTCAGGACTAAGAAACTCAATCAAAACCGCTCAACTACATGGAAACTGAACAACCTGCTCCTGAATGACTACTGGGTACATAAGGAAATGAAGGCAGACATAAAGATGTTCTTTGAAACCAATGAGAACAAAGATACAACATACCAGAATCTCTGGGACACATTGAAAGCAGTGTGTAGAGGGAAATTTATAGCACTAAATGCCCACAAGAGAAAGCAGGAAAGATCTAAAATTGACACTCTAACAT
>NW_022329497.1:0-2613 GCF_002776525.5 Piliocolobus tephrosceles | reverse complement strand
CGGTCCATATGGAAGGGGAGGGGAGTACACAGGGGCATGAATACCAGGGGTGGGAGCACTGGGGGCTGCCTTTGAGGATACCTGCCCACCACACTCACCCAGGCAAATAGTATTTCTGGAAGGATACACTAGAAACATCCAATATGGGTTGCTTTCAGGGAAGGGAATTGGGAAACTGGGGGAGAAGCGTTTTTCACTGAGTACGCCATTGTTCTTTTAGAGACAGGGCCTCATTCTGTTGCCCAGGCTAGGGTGAATTGGTGTAATCATGGTTCACTGTAACCTCAAACTCCTGGGCTCAAGTGATCCTCCCGCCTCAGCCTCTCAAATAGCTAGGACTATAGGCACACACCACCACACATGGCTCTTTTATTTATTTATTTATTTATTTATTTATTTGAGACTGAGTCTCGCTCTGTCACCCAGGCTGGAGTGCAGTGGTGCTATCTCGGCTCACTGCAACCTCCAACTCCCGGGTTCAAGCAATTCTCCTGCCTCAGCCTCCTGAGTAGCTGGGACTAAAGGTGCATGCCACCACACCCAGCTAATTTTTATATTTTTAGTAGACACAGGGCTTCACCATGTTGGCCAGGATAGTCTCAATCTCTTGACCTCATGATCCACCAGCCTGGCCTCCCAAAGTCCTGGGATTACAGGTGTGAGCCACTGCACCCAGCCCTCTTCTTTTTTTTTTTTTTTTGTAGAGACCTTGCTGCATTGCCCAGGCTGGTCTAAACTCCTGACCTCAAGCCACCCTCCCACCTCGCCCTCCCAAAGTGCTGGGATAAGCCATTGTGCCCAGTCTAAATATGCTCTTGCTTACCTTTTATACAATATTGATGTATCACTTACTCAAAAAATAAATCAGGCTGCGTGTGGTATACAGTAGCTCACACCTGTAATCCCAGCATTTTGGGAGGCCAAGGCAGGCAGATCACTTGAGTTCAGGAGTTCAAGACCAGCTTGACCAACACGAGACCTTGTCTCTACTAAAAATATAAAAATTAGCCGGGCATGGTGGTAGTCGCCTGTAATCCCAGCTACTCAGGAGGCTGAGGCAGAAGAATCGCTTGAACCTGGGAGGCACAGGTTGCAGTGAGCTAAGATTGTGCCTCTGCACTCCAGCCTTGGTGACAGAGTAAGACTCCATCTCAAAAAAATAAATAAAAAGTATTTTAAATTTAAAAAGAACAATGAGAAGGATGGCATTTTAAGAGACAAAAAGCTAAGAGGAAACAAAATAAAAAGAATAACAATTGTACTTAAATACTATATAGTTATTTCTGAGCACTATAAACATGCTTGTTTCTACTTAGCCATTTCTTGTTTCTATGAGGGAAGTTAAAAAACCTCTTTATTGGCTGGGTGAGGTGTCTCACACCTGTAATCCTAGTACTTTGAGAGGCCAAGGTGGGCAGATCACAAGGTCAAGAGATTGAGACCATCTGGCTAACATGGTGAAACCCCGTCTGTACTAAAAATACAAAAAATTAGCCAGGCGAGGTGGCAGACGCCTGTAGTCCCAACTACTGGGGAGGCTGAGGCAAGAGAATGGTGCAAACCCGGCAGGCGGAGTTTGCGGTGAGCCAAGATGGCGCCACTACACTCCAGCCTGGGTGACAGAGCAAGACTCCATCTCAAACAAACAAAAACAAACAAACAAACAAACAAACAAACAAACTTCTTTATTACATATACATACACATAAGCAAGCAACTCCCATTTGTAGAGCAAAATACAAATGCTTGAGCTGGGATTCACAATCCTCTTCGCAATTTGGTTCCAGTCCACCCTTACTGACCCATTTCCTGCCATCCTTCCATCCTTCTATGAACTCGTTATCTGCGATACTGCACTATTATTTGCCAGTTCTGGAGGGTAAAGGCAACAAACACAATGTCTGGCACATAGCAAACTTTCATCCAGAGTCTTTCATCCAGTTGGTCTCTCCGAGACCCAGTCCTCAGGTTCAAGACATTGATATTTCAAATATGTCAGACTAAAATACTGATGTTTCTTTAGAAATACCAGGGTGCAGCAATGTCAGTCTTCAACTGTGGTGCCCGTGGTCTCCAGATAAACACAGCTTCCTTACTCTTCCAGGAAGAAGGAAACATTGAATAGGATATCTGAAATAGAGAGAGAGAAAAACTGACATTATCACCTCTCCTGCAAACATAAAACACACAGAGGCACAGCAAGGGCATCTTTCTTTTTTTTTTTTTTTTGAGATGGAGTCTTGCTCTGTTGCCCAGGCTGGAGTGCAGTGGCACGATCTCCGCTCACTGCAAGCTCCGCTGCCTCCTGGGTTCATGTCATTCTCCTGCCTCAGCCTCCCGAGTAGCTGGGACTACAGGCGCCCGCCACCATGCCCGGCTAATTTTTTTGTATTTTTAGTAGAGACGGAGTTTCACCGTGTTCACCAGGATGGTCTGGATCTCCTGACCTTGTGATCTGACCCCCTCGGCCTCCCAAAGTGCTGGGATTACAGGTGTGAGTCACCGCGCCCGGCCAGCAAGGGCATCTTTCTAATGCTTCCAAAGAGGTGAGCCACAGGGAGAGAAAAGAGGAGAGGAGACCTGAAGGAAGAACACAATCCAGTACCTTGTACAG
>NW_022329496.1:0-2613 GCF_002776525.5 Piliocolobus tephrosceles | reverse complement strand
CTGTACAAGGTACTGGATTGTGTTCTTCCTTCAGGTCTCCTCTCCTCTTTTCTCTCCCTGTGGCTCACCTCTTTGGAAGCATTAGAAAGATGCCCTTGCTGGCCGGGCGCGGTGACTCACACCTGTAATCCCAGCACTTTGGGAGGCCGAGGGGGTCAGATCACAAGGTCAGGAGATCCAGACCATCCTGGTGAACACGGTGAAACTCCGTCTCTACTAAAAATACAAAAAAATTAGCCGGGCATGGTGGCGGGCGCCTGTAGTCCCAGCTACTCGGGAGGCTGAGGCAGGAGAATGACATGAACCCAGGAGGCAGCGGAGCTTGCAGTGAGCGGAGATCGTGCCACTGCACTCCAGCCTGGGCAACAGAGCAAGACTCCATCTCAAAAAAAAAAAAAAAAGAAAGATGCCCTTGCTGTGCCTCTGTGTGTTTTATGTTTGCAGGAGAGGTGATAATGTCAGTTTTTCTCTCTCTCTATTTCAGATATCCTATTCAATGTTTCCTTCTTCCTGGAAGAGTAAGGAAGCTGTGTTTATCTGGAGACCACGGGCACCACAGTTGAAGACTGACATTGCTGCACCCTGGTATTTCTAAAGAAACATCAGTATTTTAGTCTGACATATTTGAAATATCAATGTCTTGAACCTGAGGACTGGGTCTCGGAGAGACCAACTGGATGAAAGACTCTGGATGAAAGTTTGCTATGTGCCAGACATTGTGTTTGTTGCCTTTACCCTCCAGAACTGGCAAATAATAGTGCAGTATCGCAGATAACGAGTTCATAGAAGGATGGAAGGATGGCAGGAAATGGGTCAGTAAGGGTGGACTGGAACCAAATTGCGAAGAGGATTGTGAATCCCAGCTCAAGCATTTGTATTTTGCTCTACAAATGGGAGTTGCTTGCTTATGTGTATGTATATGTAATAAAGAAGTTTGTTTGTTTGTTTGTTTGTTTGTTTGTTTTTGTTTGTTTGAGATGGAGTCTTGCTCTGTCACCCAGGCTGGAGTGTAGTGGCGCCATCTTGGCTCACCGCAAACTCCGCCTGCCGGGTTTGCACCATTCTCTTGCCTCAGCCTCCCCAGTAGTTGGGACTACAGGCGTCTGCCACCTCGCCTGGCTAATTTTTTGTATTTTTAGTACAGACGGGGTTTCACCATGTTAGCCAGATGGTCTCAATCTCTTGACCTTGTGATCTGCCCACCTTGGCCTCTCAAAGTACTAGGATTACAGGTGTGAGACACCTCACCCAGCCAATAAAGAGGTTTTTTAACTTCCCTCATAGAAACAAGAAATGGCTAAGTAGAAACAAGCATGTTTATAGTGCTCAGAAATAACTATATAGTATTTAAGTACAATTGTTATTCTTTTTATTTTGTTTCCTCTTAGCTTTTTGTCTCTTAAAATGCCATCCTTCTCATTGTTCTTTTTAAATTTAAAATACTTTTTATTTATTTTTTTGAGATGGAGTCTTACTCTGTCACCAAGGCTGGAGTGCAGAGGCACAATCTTAGCTCACTGCAACCTGTGCCTCCCAGGTTCAAGCGATTCTTCTGCCTCAGCCTCCTGAGTAGCTGGGATTACAGGCGACTACCACCATGCCCGGCTAATTTTTATATTTTTAGTAGAGACAAGGTCTCGTGTTGGTCAAGCTGGTCTTGAACTCCTGAACTCAAGTGATCTGCCTGCCTTGGCCTCCCAAAATGCTGGGATTACAGGTGTGAGCTACTGTATACCACACGCAGCCTGATTTATTTTTTGAGTAAGTGATACATCAATATTGTATAAAAGGTAAGCAAGAGCATATTTAGACTGGGCACAATGGCTTATCCCAGCACTTTGGGAGGGCGAGGTGGGAGGGTGGCTTGAGGTCAGGAGTTTAGACCAGCCTGGGCAATGCAGCAAGGTCTCTACAAAAAAAAAAAAAAAAGAAGAGGGCTGGGTGCAGTGGCTCACACCTGTAATCCCAGGACTTTGGGAGGCCAGGCTGGTGGATCATGAGGTCAAGAGATTGAGACTATCCTGGCCAACATGGTGAAGCCCTGTGTCTACTAAAAATATAAAAATTAGCTGGGTGTGGTGGCATGCACCTTTAGTCCCAGCTACTCAGGAGGCTGAGGCAGGAGAATTGCTTGAACCCGGGAGTTGGAGGTTGCAGTGAGCCGAGATAGCACCACTGCACTCCAGCCTGGGTGACAGAGCGAGACTCAGTCTCAAATAAATAAATAAATAAATAAATAAATAAAAGAGCCATGTGTGGTGGTGTGTGCCTATAGTCCTAGCTATTTGAGAGGCTGAGGCGGGAGGATCACTTGAGCCCAGGAGTTTGAGGTTACAGTGAACCATGATTACACCAATTCACCCTAGCCTGGGCAACAGAATGAGGCCCTGTCTCTAAAAGAACAATGGCGTACTCAGTGAAAAACGCTTCTCCCCCAGTTTCCCAATTCCCTTCCCTGAAAGCAACCCATATTGGATGTTTCTAGTGTATCCTTCCAGAAATACTATTTGCCTGGGTGAGTGTGGTGGGCAGGTATCCTCAAAGGCAGCCCCCAGTGCTCCCACCCCTGGTATTCATGCCCCTGTGTACTCCCCTCCCCTTCCATATGGACCG
>NW_022329495.1:28810-43210 GCF_002776525.5 Piliocolobus tephrosceles | reverse complement strand
GTATTTATAAATGACCCAATCTCAGGTATTTTGTTATAGCAGCACAAAACAGACCAAGACAGATGTTTATAGCAATAAATGCCTAGATTAAGAAAAAAGATTCAGAAGAATATTAAGTCTAATAAATAAATAATAAAAAAAGAAAAAAGGAAGATCTCAAATAATGTAACTTTAAACCCCAAGGAAACAGAAAAAAAAAGCAAATTAAGCCCAAAGTCAGCAGAAGGAAGGAAATAATAAAAATTAGAGCAGAAATAAATGAATTTGAGAATAGAAAAACAATAGAAGAGATAAACAAATCTAAGAGTTGGTTTTTTGAAAAGATAAAATTGACAGACCTAGACTAGATTAATGAAAAAAGACAAAGACTCAAATGATTAAAATTATGAATGAAAGAAAGACATTATAATTGATATCACAGAAAGACACAGGATCATAACAGACTACTATAAACCATTGTGTGCCTACAAATTGAATAACCTAGAATAAATGGATACATTGCTAGAAACATAACCTATCAAGACTGCATCGTGAAGAAAGAAAATCAGAATAGATGATTAGTGAGTAAGAAGATTGATCAACAATCAAAAATCTCCTCACGGAACACTTGGACACAGGAAGGGGAACATCACACACCGGGGCCTGTCGTGGGGTCGGGTGGGGGGGGAAGATAGCATTAGGAGATATGCCTAATGTAAATGAAGAGTTAATGGGTGCAGCACACCAACATGACATATGCATACATATGTAACAAACCTGCACATTGTGCACATGTACCCTAGAACTTAAAGTATAACAGTAATAATAAAAAAAATCTCCTCACAAAGGAAAGGCCAGGGTCAGATGTCTTCATGAGTAAATTCTACAAGACCTTTAAAGAAGAAATAACATCTATTTTTCTCAAACTCTTCCAAAAAAATTGAAGGGGAGGCAGCACTTCCAAACTCCTTTTACAAGGCTAGAATTACTCCCACACCAAAGCCAGATAAGAAGACTATAAGAAAAGAAAATTACAGGCCAATATCCCCAGGGATCATGGATGCAAACATTCTCAACAAAATACAAGCAAACTGAATTCAACAGCACATTAAAAGGATCATACACCATGATCAAGTGGGATTTATCCCTGGGATGCAAGGATGGTTCAACATGCAAACCAATAAATGTGACATACCATATAAATATAATGAAGGATAAAAATTATACGATCATCTCAACAGACACAGAAAAAGCATTTGACAAAATTTAGCATCCTTTTATAATAAAAACCCTCAACAGGCCGGGCATGGTGGCTCATGCCTGTAATCCCAGCACTTTGGGAGGCCGAGGTGAGCAGATCACGAGGTCAGGAGATCGAGACCATCCTGGCTAACACGGTGAAACCCCGTCTCTACTAAAAATACAAAAAATTAGCCGGGCATGGTGGCGGGCGCCTGTAGTGCCAGCTACTCAGTAGGCTGAGGCAGGAGATGGCGTGAACCTGAGAGGCGGAGCTTGCAGTGAACCGAGATCGCGCCACTGTACCCCAGCCTGTGCAGCAGAGCGAGACTCCATCTCAAAAAAAAAAAAAAAAGTTGAAATTAAAAATGAATAAATATGATGGCGAGGATGTGGAGAAATAGGAACTCTTCTGCACTGTTGGTGGGAGTGTAAATTATTTCAACCACTGTGGAAGACAGTGTGGCTATTCCTCAAGGATCTAGAACCAGTAATATCATTTCATCCAGCAATTCCATTACTGGGTATATACCTAAAGGATCATAAATCATTCTACTATAAAAACACATACACAGGTATGTTTATTGCAGCACTGTTTACAATAGCTAAGACTTGGAACCAACCGAAATGCCCATGAATAATAGACTGGATAAAGAAAACGTGGCACATATGTGCCAGGCAATACTATGCAGCCATACAAAAGAATGACTTCATGTCCTTTGCAGAGACATGAATGAAGCTAGAAATCATCATTCTCAGGAAACTAACATAAGAACAGAAAACCGAACACTGAATGTTCTCACTTATAAGTGGGAGTTGACCAATGAGAACACATGGGCACAGGGAAGAGAATATCACAAACTGGGGCCTGTCAGGGGGTTGGGGGCAAGGGGAGAGAGAGCATTGAGACAAATACCTAATGTACGTGGGGCTTAAAACCTAGATGTCGGGTTGATAAGTGCAGTAAACCACCATGGCAGATGTATACTTATGTAACAAACCTGCACATTCTGCACATGTATCCAAGAACTTAAAGTAAAATGAAAACATAAAAATGAATAAATAAATTGACATGAGGCAAAAAAAGTGGGTTTAACTGACTCAGGAAAGAGAGAACTCTGCACTATAAACTCTAACCCTGCCCTACGAAAATAAACTCTAGTAATTTAAAATAATTGTAAGGTGTATGATCATAGTTTTATAAAAATTACACATGATTCTACAAAAACCCTAACATTAAACTGTGCATAATGGAATTTCAGATGATTTCCACCTTGTTCTTTATATCCTTCTTTTTTGTTCCATTTTGAAGTGACATTTTTTGTTTATCCTCCGGAAGTCATTGCTCCCGGCCATCCCCTTCCGTACCCACCCGCTCCTTTTCCGGGGTCCACCCCAGCCCTTCTCTGGCCTGAAACTGTGGCTTCCTTGGCACTGAAGGCACAAGAACTGCATTCAGCCTCAGGAGAGAGGAGGACAAGGGCAGGTAGTGGAGATGTTCTCAGCATTGCAGACTAATTTAACAGCACTCAGTCTCCACTGCAAATGGCTACATTTCTCCACGTGTTATCTACAAGCAGGTCAAACTTACCCCTTTCCTGATTGGTTTCTCACTCTTCCCAACTCGTACTTGAAAATACATATTCTTCCACCTAATATTTCTTTCTACTTCTTGCCGTCACAATATATTCTGATTTATTGTGCCCAGGAAACACTGGCCTCACTATGTCCTAAGTTACCATCTAAAGTGTAGTGAATAAATGGACAACAAAGAGGCCCCTGCCCCATCACTGCCTCTCATGTATTCACTCACAGGGTTAGTACAGCCTCAGAACCGACAGTGAGCTGTGCTGTGGACACTTCTCTCAGGAAAACAGACAAAATCCCTGCTCCAGTGGGGGCAGCAGGTGAACATAATGAGCAGGTGCATTGCATCGGATGTAGGAAGGTCCGATGATTCAGGTTGGCGGGGGAGCAAGGTAGTGGAGAGGAAGAGTGGGAGGGGAGTCCCCAGGTCCTCAATAGCCTAAACAGGAAGGACTCCTCAGAAAGTAACATGTGTGTCCTGGCTTCATGGAGGTGAGCTTTCCCGCAGGAGGCAGAGCCCATGAAATATACTGGAGTGGTCCAGGGAAAATCCAGAAGGTGCCTTTGTAACATTTTCAAGACAACCCTATAACAAAAGATATACCCAATAATGTATTCATTAAGTAGTCAGGAGCAAACAGTAAATATTTATGACCTAGCAATTTTATTACCATTGAAGAAAATATTTCACATAAATTGAAAAAGTGGTATGTGCATGTCTTTCTTAAATAAGCACAAATGTTTACTAATGGACATGAGTCCATTAGTAAACATTAGTAAACTGGGCATGAACAACTTCTCAAACCTTGGAAGCAGATTGGACACAGCCACCCTCATTTCCTATTTCATACCTATTTTTGCAGGGATTCTTTGTTTGTTTGTTTGTTTTTTAATCACTGCAACTGTTGGAATCACAGATTGTAAAAGTACAATGTCATCTAAAGCAATGGTGCATAGTCAGTCTAATGTTGAAACTGTAAAGTACTTTGGACCAGTGCTTCCTGTGGTGTCCAGCAGATGGCACCACTAATCTTTCAAATATTTCAATAAGCCCAGAGTGTGTGCTCACAGTGAGTTTGTGCCCTGAGCTCCTTGGCACACAGCTTGTGACATCATGGTGGATGATGGGTCAATAAAGAGTTTAATTTAGAGGGTTGGGGCAGTTCCTCCCATCCTGCAGATCAAGATGCCTTGAGGGCAAAGAGCAGAGGGGTGCTCTCTGGTGGCCCAGCAGTTCTGCCCCAGGGGAGAGGTTTCTCTTCTACTACAGTGAAAACCCACAGGACTCTGCTTCATCCCAGAACCGAGGATACCAGGAAGGAAGGTCAGAGTGAGGAACTATCTGAGTCTTTCAGATCACACAGTGACATCACACAGTGACATCCTGCTTGATGGCTTCAGAAATCCTTCATGAGCTGGGAGACAGTCCCGGAGGTGATAGGTGAGTGGGCAGGATGGGACAGACACAACTACTCTCGAGATGACACTCAGTTTCTCCCGTGTGTTTATGTCTATCTGTGTGTGCACGTGTGTGCGTGTGTGTCTGTGTATTTGTGCATGAACTTGTGTATGTGTGTGTGTCTGTGTGTGTGTGGAAGCGTATGCTATATGTATATGTATGAATGGTGAATTGATTTCCTGGTTGCTTTGCTGTGAAGGGAGACAGGGACCCCAGGACAGGTTCTTGCCCACCCCTCCTTCCCTATCTTCCCTCCAGACATTCCCTCCTCCCTGTGGAAAGAGTCTACCCAGTAACTGAGGGTTCATTACTGCAGACTTCTCATAGCTCCCCAAAGTTCTGTGATATTTCCACCCCCAGGCCTCTTCCTCATGCTTGTCCCTCTGCCGTGTGCCCTGTCTTCGCCCACCTGGCCACGCTGTATTCTTCCAATTCCTACAAGAATAATGTGAAATGCCACCTCCCAAAAAGCCTCCATGCAACTCCCCAGGCAGAATGAGTCACCCCTCTTCTGCCTCTCATACCCCAACCACCTCGAGGACAACACATCAGCAGCAGCCACGTGGGTGTTTGTTTCTGTCCCTGGATTCTAAATTCCTGAAGGACTGGACACATCCATCACCCACATGTAAACCCAGCACCTAGCACAGTACCTGCCATATGATAGGGTTTAAGACGCATGGGAGGAATCCAATCATAAGACTACCAAAGGGCTGCTAGAACTCAGAAAGGAATCTGTGTAATTTGGAGGACTGAACAAAGGTCTTCATTTCTGTTCTTTCCAGCACCAACCTCCATGGCTACACTCATCTCTACTCCTTCCCCCTAGTAAGATTGGCAGGTCAGGAGAAGGTAGGGGCAGGAGCAGCTACACCTGGTCTCCTCTACCACCCAAGGTGGGGTGCACCCTTGGTGGGACCTGGTAAGCATGACAGCCCCTGGGCCTAGGGGACCTGTACCCTCCACAGCCCCACAGAGACCAGCAGGAGCTGTTCAGCCACTTGCAGAGACAGCCAGAGAGTGCTTCAAGGACTGCATGGAGCTCTGGAGAAGCGGGGAGTTCAGGACCCTCTTTTGTGAGGCGTGAGAAATTTAGGCAGGACTTTGTCTACAAAAGAGGCTGTCACTTTGGCTTATCAATGTTTTCACTTCCTTACAGCTTTCAGATTGGAGTGGGTGCTTTACTTGTTTTTATGGATTATTGTGTCAACCAAAACGAGAGGTTGGAATCACTCTAAAGATTTGAAACGTCTTCAAGATTTGACGAATGCACATTTTATTAATGCCACCTCTACTTCTAGGAAGCTGTGGCTGAATAAAGCATTTTATTACATGGCATTCCCCAAATTACTTATATGGAATTTTAATCTACATAATGTAATACAACCATGTGAAAAGTAAAAACTAAAAAGCAATAACTTTTTGGGCTAAGAGTGGTGGCTCATTCCTGTAATCCCAGAACTTTGGGAGGTCCATGTTGGAGGATTGCTTGAGGCTAGGAGTTGGAGGTCAGCCACGGCAAGCAACATGGTGAGACTCTGTCTCTATGGATTATTTTAAAAATTAATCAAGTGTAGTAGCATGTGACTGTAGTAGCTTCTCAGGAGGCTAAGGTAGGAGGATCTCTTGAGCCTGGGTGACAGTATGAGAGCCTGTCTCAAAGAAAACAACAACAACTGCAGCAGAAATAACAAAATTTAACCCTCAATAAACTAAATTGACGGAAGAATTGTGGGACCCAAATGACCAAAGAATGCGATTTTTCACTTTTGATGAATTAAAGGGTCTGCTGAGTGTCAGCATTCCCAGAATGTTTCATCTCAGGAAATACCATTTCCTCTGGTGAATCCACTCCTTAGTCCAGGTCCTCTGAGAAGCAGGTGCCTACATGGGATTCACATGAGGGGATTTCATTGGGAGAAACCCTGGGAGAACCATTCAGCAGGATGCAATTCTGACCCCAAGTGCAGGAGGGAGGGACAGGAGGTTGGGCAGGTGCATCCTACACTACAGTGAACGGTGCTGGGACAACTGGATGCCACATGCAGAAGAATGAGGCGGACCCCTTCCTTACAGCACACACAAAAACTAGCTCTAGATGAGTGGCAGATGTCCACCTAAGACATGAAACAATGAAAGTCTCAGAAGAAAACAGAGCAGTAAATTTTTGTGACCCCGGATTTTGCAAATGCTTCTTAAGTGCTGTATGCCAATAGCACAAATGGTAAAATAAAAGGTAGTTTAACTTCATTTCATGCAAATGTAAACTTTTGTGCTTCAAAAAGGACTCCATTTAGAAGGTTAAAAACTTATAGAATGACAGAAAGCATTTGAAAATCGTATATCTAATAAGGGACTGGTATCCTGAATATATAAAGAACTCTTGCAACCCAACATTATAAAGCAAAATAACACAATTAAATATACGCAAAGAATTTGAAAAGATGTTTCTCCAAAGTGAGACAGGTGCAATACAGTGTGGCCGCAAAAGAGAAAATTTTAGGCAGCAGTTTCAGGTGACTAGCAAAAGAAATCTGTTGAAATATCGGCAGAGGCTGTGGGCTGATAAGACCCTAAAAGACAGAGTATGGACCAAGCTGGCTAAGAATGAGTGGACCCAACATGGCCCTGGGTTTGACCTCGGTTTCACCTAGGACCCTATTATACACTCATTAACATACTAAACACACACCCACCAGCGTCCTGACAATTCTGAGAACACCCATATTTGGTGTAAAACTGGGTGGCACCACAGTTCTGAGCAATCTCCACATTCTTTCAGGAATTTTCATGAATATTCCATCCCTTGGTTAAAGAAACCCAGAAAGGTGGCAGCCCCAAACCCCCTTGCACCTGCCTGTCTCTTGAGTTCCCCTGCACTCCTGTAGAAGGAGGGGAAACTGGTACAGGATTCCTGAGGGACAGTGTGACAGAGTTCATCAAAAGTCAAAAATATCCAAGTCTGAATTAAGAATATGTATTAAGAATGAATTAAGAATATGTAGAATAGATTCTGGATATCTATTCTACACAGTTAAATTGAGATTCATACAAGCACAGTTTCTGCAGCATTTCGTTGCTGTAAAAGTAACTGACTGGAGACCATCTGGATCTTCAGACACAGACACCGGTTACATTTGTTGTGAGTGTGTACTTTTCCTTTTAGAAAAAACTCTCCGCCCTTTCTCTATTTTCTTACTGGTCCTAGAATTTATTTCCCCAGGCAGTGTCAAGAGCCTGACACCTGCTGGGGTCGAGGTCTCATCAGAGTTTGGGGACCACCCATTGCCCACTGGCATCAGAAGAAGAATGCAAATGGCAGTGAACCCAGGAAGAGGTGCTCAGTGTCCACAGCCCTCAGGGCAATACCAACAGCACCCACAAGGGGTCTCCTCACCCCGCTGGAATGGATGACCCTAAACACAGTGAGGGTGGATGGGTGGGGCCTGCGTTCCTTACAGAGCAGGGAACAGGAGACGGAGAGTTGGTGTAGTGTAGGGTCTGTGTGTGTGTCATCCTCTTCCCATTTTCCTGGCGGAGGTTTCTCTTTGTTCTCTGGCCCTACCTGTTCCCTTCCTCACCCTTTCTCTGGTTCTCCCATTCTTCATTTCTAACCATCCCAAGGTTTTCTCTGCCTCACGACGTCTTTGCTCGGGGCTCCCAGCCCAGTGGAGAAACCAGGGGCCCTGGACCGGGAGCGGCGGGGCCGGGGAGGCAACAACGGGAAGCTCCTGTTGGACCCTGGGCACTCAGGATCTAGCGAGCCACGGGCGCCCTCCCGCAGCAGCCCCAAGGCAAGGAGGATGGGGGTCCTCGCGGCGGCCACACTGTCGGATTCCCAGGGATCCGAGCGGGACGGGGACGTCTCCACACTGAGCCGGTGGCAAAGTCCCCACGAGGATGAAGGAGGAACCTCGTGCTCTTCACCCCACCGGGTCCCGCGTTTCCTGTATCCTCCTGCCACGGTTCCTTGCCGCGACGGCGAGTCCTCCCAGGTCTTCCAAAAGCCGTTTTGTTCGGAGGCCCGGGAGCATCGACCGGCAGCGTGGCACCCTCTCAGTGGTCTCCACCGGGCAGGACCCGGGTCCGGAGCTCGGGCGGAGCGGGCGTCCTGCGAGGAGCGCGCAGAACCCGAAGAGGACGCAGCAGAGTCGAAACTGAAACTCCCTGTGCGAACTTTCTCCGAAAGTCACCCGTGGTTGAAATCAGAAATCACCTATAATATACTCCCTGTGACAACACCCTTGGGTAAATATCTAGAACCAGTGCCTCGTCACTGCAGCAGAACCTCACGCCGCTGCCCAGGTTCCGTGTCCCCAGACCCTTGTGGCCCCAACAGATCGGGCGAACCCACCCTATGACCGTCGCTGGGACTTCTGGCCCCACTCTTCCTTACTACTTCACCTCCACATATTCATGTGTTTCAGAATTGAAACCATGAAAAGTCATGTGTGAAAGGCTCCCCGCCCCTGCCTGCGTCCACTCTCATTGGCCACACGCCTGGGAGGAAAGTTTATTGGATTCTTCTCATCTTTCCAGGGAGTCTTTACGCCATTTCAAACGAATATAAATACATATTCTTAATTCAGACTTGGATATTTTTGAGTCTTGATAAACACTGTCACACTGTCCCTCAAGAAGCCTGTACTAGTTTCCCCTCCTTCTACAGTGGATGTTTCACCCTCCTCTGCCCAACCTGGGCCTTCACAATCACAGACAAGAGTGTCACCAGCATTGCCATTCCGTGACATGAGACGCTTCAAAGGTGCATTACTTTGCACAGCAATTCTGTATCTGGAAATCTGTTCCACACAATTGAATTGAGATTCATACAAGCACAGTTTCTGCAGCATTTCGTTTCTGTAAAAGTAACGGACTGGAGACCATCTGGATCTTCATACACAGACACTGGTTACATTTGTCGTGAGGCAGTCATTCTATGTAATGTCATGCAGAGATAAAAAGGAAAATAATCTGTATGTGTGGGTATTAGAAGATCTTCAACGTGTGTTATTTTGAGATTGAGTCTGCGTTCAATAGAGTGCCTATGGGCTTATATTTGTTTTAAAAACCAGAATTGGCCAGGCGCGGTGACTCAAGCCTGTAATCCCAACACTTTGGGAGGCCGAGACGGGCAGATCACGAGGTCAGGAGATCGAGACCATCCTGGCTAACACGGTGAAACCCCATCTCTACTAAAAAATGCAAAAAATTAGCCGGGTGCAGTGGTGGGTGCCTGTAGTCCCAGCTACTCGGGAGGCTGAGGCAGGAGAATGGCATAAAAACCCGGGAGGCGGAGCTTGCAGTGAGCTGAGATTGGCCACTGCACTCCAGCCTGGGCGACAGAGCGAGACTCCGCCTCAAAAAAAAATAAAATAAAATAAAAAATAAAAACCAGAATTAATACATAAACACATCTCTACTGTTAGTAAGGAAAGCAGTATTTCCGTAACTTATTGCTAGTCTGTTTATCCGTTTTAGGAAAAATCAATATACTTGAAAAGCCATGGTGGCAGGAATTGGTCATCACTGGCCCAGATGCTACACTACCCTACAGCTGATCCCAACTGAGGTTGCCAGAGGAACAGGATGTGGAATGTAGTCACGTTTCCGAAAGAAACCTAGTCAGACTGGACCAGGGGTCTTGCCCTGACCTCTGCCTCTTCACCCAACTCCCACCTGGTCAGCCAGTGACCCTGGAGGGGTTGGGATGATGCTGGGAGGGCAGTGAAGAGATGGGGAGCTAGTGGTGGGAGCATGGTGAACATGGAGAGCTCAGACCCCACACCATCTGGGGAGGAGCTGGGTGTGATGCTGGGAGCACTAGGAAGGCAGGGAGCCTGGACACAGCACTCACTGCTCCTCCCATCTGGGACAGGATTGGGGTGGGTGATGAGAAAAGTTTCCTGAGTAACACAGTTCCCAATCCTGGCAGAATGACTCGCCCCAGTTGCACTACAGCCAAGACCCACTTGGCCCCTGGACCAGTCTAACACAGGGCATGGTAAATTCAGGATTGCATACTACTGAGGCATCTGCCAGGGCATAGGAAACAGTAACTAGAGGACGGCTCAGCAAGTGGCTCAGACTACCTGGCCCCACACTCTCCAATACTGAGTGGGGAGGAAGCCTTGAGCCCAGGAGGTTGAGGATTTCGTGAATGATGATCGTGCCACTGCACTCCAGACTGGTGACAGAGCATGACTGTCACACACATGCTCACACACACAAACTGTGTGAGCAATTGTCACACAGGGAGATCCAGATGCACTCACTGTGGATCCAGGTCTCAGGGAGCAGGAGGGTGTTCTGTGTTGTGGGAAGATGGGGGACACACATGGGAGGGGGTATATACTTGCACCCAGCTTTGAAGGATGGCTGACCCTTGGCCCAGGGGGAACAGGCCAGTGGAATGTGCTGACAGTGGGGAACCACTAGAAACTTTCTCTAGAACCTGCTCTGCTGAGCCCCCTGCACCATCCCTGGACCTGGGCAAGGGAGGCTGCTGAACTGGGAGCTCAGGGCCCATCTCTCTGAGGAGCTTTCCAAATCAGCAAGTGTGTCACAGGTTGAGATTTTAGGGGCGTGGTCCTCAATGCTGTCCTCGATTTTAATGAGGAGACTCTTTTGACCAATCTGCATTGGGCAGAGCAGGAGCAAGACATAAATATTTAAGATAATTTTTAAAGCTGTTTAATTTTGGTAAAAACATAGAAGATAAAATTTACCATCTTGACCAATTGTTTAGTGTACAATATGTTGTTTTAAACCTCTGAAACCTTGCCTGCTGTTCCTGTAATAAAACCTAGCCCGGAGGAGGCACGGTGGCTCACGCCTGTAATCCCAGCACTTTGGGAGGTCCAGTGGATCACCTGAGGTCAGGAGTTTGAGACCAGCCTGGCCAACACAGTGAAACCCCATCTCTACCAAAAATACAAACAATTCGCCCGGCATGGTGGAGGGTGCCTGTCCCACCTACTCCGCCCGGAACTGAGGCCAGAGAATCCCTTGAATCTGGGAGGCGGCGGTTGCGGTGATCCGAGATCAGGCTACTGCACTCCAGCCTGGGCAACAAGAGCGAAACTCCGTCTCTAAATAAATAAGCAAATAAGAAAACCTAGCCCGGACTGTAATCACGTCCACTGGGAACTGGGGAAGTAGTGGAAGGGACGCGATCAGGCCTGTGGCTGCGCCCAGAGCATGGTGAGCCAAGGACCCCGCCGCGCAAGCAGGAGGGAGAGTGTCGCGGGCCCATGCGGGGACAGGGAGACGCCGCCCCCGCTGAATATTCCTCTGCAAGTTTCTTCACCTTCAATAAAAAATGCTGTGATGATTAAATGAATATGTCGTGGAAGGAACCGTGTCCTGGCAGGGGCCGGGCCGACACCCAGACACCAACCCGAAGGGGGCTGGGGCAAAGGGGAGGGACACCCGGAAAGGGGAGGGACACCGGCAGGACAGACAATCGTATTTCTAACCTCTGTAACGGCGGGAAACGTGGGTGGAGCGCCCCATATACAAGCCGACTTTTCAACCTTGAGGTGATTCATCTTCCAGGCTCCCCTTCCATCAAGTCTCTCGTCCCCAGCGCTCTGGTTCCCCAATGGCAGCTGCCGCCGCTACCAAGATCCTTCTGTGCCTCCCGCTTCTGCTCCTGCTGCCGCGCTGGTCCCAGACTGGGTGAGAGGGTTAGTGGATGGAGCCTAAGCGGGGCAGGGGCCAAACCTGGGGGGCAGCGGGTTTCAGAGGAGGGGAGGCTTCTGGAAGGATGGGGGAGATCTCTCCGAACTGAGCCCCCGTTCAGTTCCGGTCGGCGGCTCCTTCCTGCCCTGTCCACTCCCTGAGGCTGCTTCTTGCCAGAGGAGAGGCGAAAAGGAGCAGGGTGGAAAGGAGGCTGACAGGAGGGTAGAGGGGCCAGAGGGCTGCAGAGAGCGAGGTGGGACTGGGATCCCTGGTGCAGCCTGGCAGCCCCGCCGCCCTCGGGAGGGAAAAATCAGAGCCCCAGGAACCGGAGCTGGGGACAGGACAGGGGTGAAGCAGGGTTCCACAGGGACACAGGCCTGCTCTGCTCTCACCCGCTCTCCACCATAGGAACCCTCCAGCACCCCCAGGGCTCCCTGCCCTTGAATGTTTCCCTGCACTTTCCTGCAGACATTCACCTGCACCCAGGGGCTCAGCAGACACCTCCACCCCTCCCCTCACCATCCACTGCCACCACCCAGGTCACATCCTCTTACTCCCCACCTCAGCCCAGCTGGTCACACTAGAGGTCTCCCATCCATGAAGGGGCCCTCACCTCCTACACCATGTGGCACCTTCTGCCTTTTGCCCGAGGACACATCCCAGCAAACACACCCCAAGCTCCCCTCAGAACCTGTGCAGGGGGAATGGGAAGCACCATTCCCTCCAGGAGACCCTGGGAACTCTGGTGAGTAGAGGCGCCCACTTCTGCGCTTGGGGTCCAGACTCACCTGTTCTTCCTACTGGGGAGTCAGCATCATAGAGAACAGTCACTGTGTAGACAGGGATCAGTAAAGCCTTTTTAGAAAGGGAGGAAGGATGCCCTGTGATCTTTGCAGGCCTTAGGTTCCGATCTCTGTGTCCAGTCCTGTCCCTTTGTAGAGCAACAGCAGGCAATGGCAACCTGCAAATGAGGGGGGACCAGATTTGAACCCTGTCCTAGGTTGCTGATCCAAGATGAGGGGATTACAGTGTCCCAGTGAATAGTGCCCCATCCCCTAGGGTGTCATCTACAAGTGATGTCTCGGGGGCCAGTTGGAGAGTGGTCCTACCTTACCTGTGCTTCTGGGTGGTGTGGATGTGATGGGAGTGGGGCTCCCATAGTTGGGGGCTTACTCTCCCCTCCTTTGCTGCTAAGTGGCATCTACGGTCCATGGGGACCATCAGGGACCTTCCCTGAAGCCTCAGGTGTGATCTGAGTGTGAGAGGGTGCAGCCACGTGGTGTCCTGGGGATCGGGGCCAACTGCTTGTGCAGTTTCTTGGTTCCCAGTGGCACTGCTCCTGCCCATCGCAGGAGACCCACCTGTGTCTTCTCACTGCCGTGCCTATCTTCCTAATGACCTAGAGGGTGAGGAGCCCACTAGTAATGGGCAGCTCTGGGGCTGGATGGTCACTGTCCTTCCATGGCCAAAGATCCCATCTTTGCCAAGGCGCAGTACTCTACAGAAGCAACTGTTTAATGTTGAGATTTCCTTGCTGTGAGTGGAATTGCCTTGCCTCTGAACATTCACACGGAATCTACATTGTGATTTTCCAATTCGACATTGTAAGCACATGTATCTCTAGGATCTTAGGGGGTGTTGGGTCATTGGGCACTTAAGGCATGTCCAGCCTCACTCATCATTCATGGGTTGTCTATGGCTGCTTTTGAGCTACAACAGCAGAGTTGAGTAGTTAAAATGGAGAATATATTCCCTGCACACCTTTACATGTTTACAAAATTGCCCTTCACAGCAAACTCTAGTTGCCATAAATGTCTTTGTAGAAGGTCACAAGGACTCATTGTACTTGCTGCGGGGTTAAAGGGTCCTTCCTCACTAGAAACTGGTGTCTTCTTCTAGTCATGGGTTCAGGGTCTGAGAAGTGGCTTCATTCTGCAAATTGGGCAAAGCCGCCTTGTTCTTGAAGGACTGGCTACCTTCAGCCTCCTGGTCATCCATCATTTGTTTTATCTGTTTCTTGTAATTATTTAAATCCAGCAGTATCCAAGTTGGGTTTCCATTTGTTTTGGACCTTGGACCCCTTTGTTCTATGAGCCATGGGCATAACTTTGTATAACTGAGGTCCCCAGCTGGCATTGTGACTTCTCTAATCATTTCCATCATTGCACCCTCCTTGCTCCTGACAGTTGACAGCCTCCACCTAGAATCTATTATATCAGAATTTTTCATCCCATTACTACTGGGAGCCCATTTCTGGAACAGCATCACCTACCCCCAAACCTGGTCTTCAGCAATAGGCATCCCTAAGCTTCATTCCATTCTGGTGCCTTCTCATGGGGCCTTCTTTATATGCCAGGTAAACAGGAGTCCTCCAGGTTTCCCATGAGCACAGTGGATGGAAATTGTTCTGGATTTTCACACTTAGACCCCTCTGGCATGGGCACTTCTCTGAT
>NW_022329495.1:0-13810 GCF_002776525.5 Piliocolobus tephrosceles | reverse complement strand
GTTTATGTTAAAATGACCCCCTCATGGGGCGCTCCTCCTGGGGGTGCTGGCATGCCTGTGCTCTCCCATCCTCCTCTCCCTTCTCCCTCCTGACTCCTATTCCTCATTGCATTTTCTTCTGCTCCGTGCACTGTGGATTTCTCACCAGCCTTGAAACTGCAGGTATCACTGTGTTTTCAGACCTTTCTCCTTAGTGTTTCCTCTTTTTATAATCACTTTTCCTTTCAATTTCCCTCGTCTGCTGGAAATCCATCAAAACCACCTCCAACGCCAGCCCAGAGACCCTCCCCTCCCCAACTCTGGAGCATCACCTCCTCTTCCACCACAGCAGGAGGGTGAGTGTGCTGTCACCTTGCTTCCCTCAGCAGCTGTGTGAGCTCCCTGAGGACAAGGGACACTCCCTCTCCCTTCCTAACCCAGGACCAGTCACACCAGCTGCCCCACACCAGGGGGGAGGGGAAAAAACTTTTGCCTTCTGGGATGACCTAGGGTGGCAGGAACTGAGGAGGTGTCGCCTCAGATTTGGGGCCTGGACAAGGGTTGTCACTTTTGTGTTTCCATTTCAGCACCACTCACCATGTCCTCAGGCACAACCCAGCTCAGGGCCATGGCCACCACCCTCATCCTTTGCTGCCTCATCATCATCCTCCCCTGCTTCATCCTCCCTGGCATCTGAGGAGAGTCCTTTAGAGTGACAGGTACTGTGGGCAGAATTGGAAGTTGAACAAGGAGCAGGTGGGTGAGGAGGCAGGATGGGGAAAGAGAATTCCCAGAGTCCCACCCCTTCCTGTGGCTGAGACCTTCTCATCCTGACATGAGACGGGTGAATGAGACCTTGTGTTGCCTGTTGGCAATGACCTGGGCAGCTCAGCCCAAAGTACTGATGGATTCTCACCTTCAGAGTCCAGAGGGAAATGGAGGGGCCCATAACAAGGCTCAGGGTCTGTTCAGCTTGAGGTTTAACAAGTTCGGGCGTGATTCAGAGCAGGTTCCTATTCAGGAAGGGTGTGTGGCCTGCAGGCAGCAGGAATTCAGACATGGGCAGTCCTCTTAATTGAGTTAGGTGCTTCATGGTAGTTTTACATGAGGTGTGACAAGGGAAGGGGGATTCCATCTCTGAGGCTAAGAGAGAGACCTGGGTGTAATCCCAGGAGGAGGGGCCTGGGAGAGCCTTGGTACACCTAATGGAAAAGGTGGGAGTGCAGGACTGCCTTCCTACAGAAAGTGGCTTGGGTTCCAGGAATTAAGGTGGAAGGTGAAGAGTAGAGGATGCTCAAGAGAAGGATTTTTTAAAAGTCAGTCACATGAACCCGTGGGGTTTGCGTCTGGGCCCTGAGGCAGCTCCCCTGCCATCACCCTCCTGCACAACCCAGATCCTGAGCCAGCTGATGGCCCTGTCAGGAGCAGAGGGGACTCAGAGGAAGGAGCATCTGAGGTGCTGCTGGGGTTCCATGGGCACCACGGGGCTGGACCAGGAATGGATAAGGTGGAACAGGGACAGACATCTTCTAGAGCTATGGGTGCTGCTCCCAGTGTGAGGAGAGACTCAAGAAGAAGGGGAAAGAATGATGTTTGCCTGCAGGTCCACACAAGGCCAACGGCACAGGAATACAGAGCCCTCTCTTTGGATGTCTGCCCCACTCGTTGCCATGTTTTAGGCCCTCTCATCAAATCATAGAGAGGGCCTTGAGTGAAGGCGTGGACCCATCACTACCAGCCTCAGACCTGTGGGCTCCTCCACTCCATGCCCTGTTCAGGTGCAGGGCCTGGGTTGACTCTGTGATGTGACAAAGGAGGAAAGAGGTTGGTCCAAGCTGCAGTCACCAGGGTTGGGGCTCAAGGGAAAAATAGGTCCCTTAGTGCAGGGGGCTCTGACCCATGGAGTGACTAGGGAAAGATTATCCTGGAAAAGTGATCCGGGTTCTCTGCCTGTTAAACCAACATTTGTGTCCCTTCTGAAGGTTAAAGATGACACCAAAAAGCCCCTGTGAGCAGGGTCTCAATCAAACTCGCCCTTCTGGCTGGTGACTTGCCCACCACCTACTGTGTATGTCCAGAGGCCTCCAGCAGATCATGATGACACCATGGACCCAATAGCTCATTCACTGCCTTGATTCCTTTTGCCGACAATTTTACCAGTGGTTATTCCTAACATATTATGCAATTTTCTCTTGGTGCTACCTGATGGAATTTTTGCACTTAAAGTTCTGGCTGACTAAACAAGATATGTCAACATTTTTTTTTCTTCTGCTTTTGTTTGGAAAATCAAGTACTTCTTTGAATGATGATCTCTTTCTTGCAAATGATATTGTCAGTAAAACAATCATGTTAGACTTCGGACCTCCAGGGATTCCTCCCATGTTTTGAAAGAAAAATGTTTAATTATTTAATAACAAAAAATTTTATATTAATGATAGTTTCCTTTAGTAATTTATTGCTCTGTATTGGTATTGAAATAAAAAGTTATATTTCCCAAAAACCTACTGAGTTTGGAATTTTGTTGTATTACTCAGTAGAGGATTAATGTTACTTCATTTTTCCTCCATGATGTGGAGTAATAAATGAGTGATTCTACTAGGTTCTGTGTGGAAAAAGATAATCTACAAAACATGGCTGAAAAAAATCAGAGACAACACAAATACATGGAAAAATATTTCATGCTCATGGATTGGAGAATCAACATAGTTAAAATGACCATACTTCCAAAAGCAATTTATAGATGCAACACTATCTCTATCAATACCAATGTCATTTTTCACAGAATTAGAAAAATCTAATCTAAAAGTTATTTGGAATTAAGAAAGAGCCCAAATAGCCAAAATAATGATAAGCAAAAAGAACAAAGCCAGAGGCATCACACTGCCTGACTTCAAACTATAATATAAGGCTGTGGTGATCAAAACAGAATGGTACTGGTTCCAAAATAGACACTTAGATCAGTGGAACAGAATAGCGCTCAGAAAGAAACCTTCACACCTTCTAACCTTCAACAAAATCAGCAAAACCAAGCAATGAGGAAAGAGTCCTAATTCAACAAATGGTGCTGGGATAACTGGCTAGCCATGTGCAGAAGAATGAAACTGAACCTCTACCTTTCACCATATATGCAAAATAACTCGACATTAATTAAAGATTTAAATGTAAGTCCTAAAACTATAATAATCCTGGAAGATAAGCTAGGAAGTGCCACTTTGGACATAGTACCTGACAAAGATATCATGATGAACACCAAAAGCATTTGCAACAACAACAAAATTCACAAATGGACCTCATTAAACTGAAGAGCTTCACCACAGTAAAAAAAAAAAAAAAAAAAAAATAGCAACACAGTAAACAGCCTATAGGATGGGAGAAATATCTGCAATCTGTGTGTCTGGCAAAGCTCTAATATCCAGAATCTACACGGAACTTAACTAGCAAGAATAAAATCCCAAGTAAAAAATAAGCAAAGAATGTGAACAGACACTTTTCAAAAGAAGACTTGCAAGTGGCCAGCAAACATGAAAAAATGCTCTTTGGGAAGCTGCAGTGGGCAGATCACGAGGTCAGGAGTTTGAGACCAGCCTGACCAACATGGTGAAACTCCGACTCTACTAAAAATACAAAAATTAACCAGGCATGATGGCGCACACCTGTAACTTGTAATGGTGCATAGTCTGATGTTGAAACTAGAAAATACCTTGGACTGGTACTTTCTAGTGTTTTCCAGTAGATGGCACTGCTCATCTTTCAAATATTTCAATAAGCCCAGAGGGTTTGCACACAACGAGTTTGTGCCCTGAGCTCCTTGGCACACATCTCGGGATCCACAGCCAAGGGCTACAGAGAAGACAAAAGAGACGTCAACATTACGGTGGAAGAGGAATCCATAAAAAGTTCATTTTTGAGGATTGGGGCAGTTCCTTCTGCCCTGCAGATCAAGATGCCTTGAGGGCAAAGAGCAGAGGGGTGCTCTCTGGTGGCCCAGCAGTTCTGCCCCAGCGGCGGATTCTCTTCTGCTACAGTGAAAACCAACAGGACGCTGCTTCCTCCCAGGGGGACCAGGAAGATAGGTCAGAGTGAAGAGCTGTCTGAGTGTTTCAGATCACACAGTGACTGCCTGCTTGAGGGCTTCAGAACTCCTTCATGAACTGGGAGACAGCCCCCAAGGTGAAAGGTGGGTGGGCAGGATGGGCCGGACATGACAGTTCTCAAGATGACACGCGCGTTTCTCCCGTGTGTTTCTGTGTGTTTTTGTGTGTCCATGTATGTGCATGGCTGTGTCTGTATTTCTGCATGCATTTGTGTATGTGTGTGTGTGTGTGTTTGTGTGAGTGTGTGTGCCTGCGTGGTGTGAGTGTGTGTGACAGACTGTGCCTGCATGTCTCTGTGTGTGTGCGTGTGTGCGATAATATGCCTGTATGAATGGTGAATGGGTTTTCTGGTTGAGTTGCTGTGGAGGGAGACAGGGACTCTAGGGGGCTTCCTGCCCACCCCTCCTTGCCTGAAGCCAGTAGCACAAATAGCACAATAAAAGGTAGTTTAATTTCATTTCATGCAAATGTAAAACTTTTGTGCTTCAAAAAGGACTCCATTTAGAAGGTTAAAAAATAAAAATAAAAATAAAAAAAACTTCCAGAATGAGAGAAAATAATTGAAAATCATGTATCTGGTAAGGGATTGTTATTCTGAATATATCAAGAACTCTTGCAACTCAATATTATAAAGTGAAGTAAGCCAATTTAAATATATGTAAGGAATTTGAATAGACATTTCTCCAATGTGAAACAGGTAAACTACACGGTGGTCTCAAAAGAATAGAAAATTTTAGGCAGCAGTTTCAGGTGACGAGCAAAAGAAATCTGTTGAAATATCTGCAGCGGCTGTGGGCTGATAAGTTGCTGAAAAACAGCGTGTGGACCAAGCTAAGAATGAGTGGACCCAACATGGCCCTGGATTTGACCCAGATTTCACGTAGGACCTCATTACATGCTGATTAACATACTAGTAAGCTCCCTAGCAGTTCTGAGTATACTGATATTTGGTATAAAAATTCGAGGCACCAGAGTTCTGAGAAAACCTGTCCTTCCAGGAATTTTCATGAGTATTCCACCCCTTGGTTGAAGAAACCCAGAAACGTGGCAGCCCCAAGCCCCCTTGCCCCTGCCTCTCTCTTGAGTTCCCCTGCACTCCCTTTATTTGAGTATTTACTTTTCCTTTTACAATAAATCTCCATCCTTTCTCTATTTTCCTACTGGTCTTCGAATTCACTTCCCCCATGCGCTGCCAAGAGCCCCACACCGGCTGGGGTCGCGGTCCCACCAGTGTTTGGGGACCTCCCCTTGCCCACTGGCATTAGAAGAATGCAAATAGTAGTAAACCCAGGAAAAGGTGCTCAGTGCCCACAGCCCTCAGGGAAATGCTAACCGCACCCACAAGGGGACGCCTCACCCCGCTGGAATGGGTGATCCCAAAACAGTGAGGCTGGAGCGGGTGGGGCCTGCGTTCCTTACAAGGCAGAGAGCAGGAGAGGGAGAGTTGGTGGAGTGAGGGGCTATGCGTGTGTCATCCTCTTCCCATTTTCCTGGCGGAGGTTTCTCTTTATTCTCTGGCCCTATCTGCTTCCCTCCTCTCCCTTTCTCTGGTTCTCCCTCCCATCCTTCATTTCCAACCATCCCAAGGTTTTCTCTGAGCCACGACATCCATGCTCCGGGCCCCCAGCCCAGCGTATAAACCAGGAGCCCTGGACTGAGAGCCGCGGGATCCAGGAGGTGACAACTTGACGCCCCTTCCGGACCTTGGACACTCAGGACCTAGTGCGTCCTGGCGGCCTCCTCCTGTAGCAGCCCCAGGGCAAGGAGGATGGGGGTCCTCGCGGGGCCCACACTGTCGGAGCCCCACGGATTCGAGCGGGATGGTGAGGTCTACACACTGAGCCAGTGACAAAGTCCCGGCGAGGATGAAGCAGGAACCTCGTGCTCCTCACCCCACCAGGCCCCGCATTTCCTTGATTCTTCTGACACGGGAACCGCGGGTCCGTTGCTGCGACCAGCGAGTCATCCCAGGTCTTTGAAAGGCCGTTTTTTTCCGGACACTGTGGACCCGGAAGCCCGGGGATATCGACCGGCAGCGGGGCACACACTCCGGGGTCTCCACAGGGCAAGACCTGGGTCCGGGGCTCGGTCGAAGCGGTGGAGCCCGCAGAAGCCAGAGGACGCGGAGGGGTGGAAACTGAAACTCCCAGGAGCGGAACTTTCTCCCAAAGTCATCTGTGGTTGAAATCAGCAATGGCCTATAATATCCCCGCTGTGACAACACCGTTTGGTAGATATCTAGAACCAGTGCCTCCTCACTGAGGCAGCCCCGCACGCCTCTGCTCGTGTTCCCCGTCCCAGGACCCTCGGGGCCCACAACAGATCAGGCGAGCCCATCCGGTGACCCTCCCTGGGGCTCCCGGCCCCACTCTTTCTTACTTCTTCACCTACATATTTTCACCTGTTTCAGGATCAAAACCATGAAAAGTCATGTGTGAAAGGCTCCCCCGCCCCTGGTTGGGTCCACTCTCCTTAGCCACAGCCCGGAATAAGACAATATTGGATTCTTTGAATCTTTCCAGGGAGTCTTTATGCCATTTCAAATGCATATGTATAGATATTCTTAATTAAGACTTGGATATTTTTTACTCTTGATGAAACCTGTCCTTCAGTTTCCACCCCCTCTATAGTGGTTGTTTCACCCTCCTCTGCCCAAGCTGGGTCTTCACAATCACAGACAAGAGTGTCGCCAGCATTGCCATCCCATGACATGAGACGCTTTAAAGGTGCATTAATCTGCACAGCAATTCTGTGTCTGGAAATCTTTTCTACACAATTAAATTGAGATTCATGGAAACACAGTTTCTGCAGCATTTCGTTTCTGTAAAAGTAAATGACTGGAGACCATCTGGATCTTCATACACAGACACTGGTTACATTTGTTGTGATGCAGTCATTCTGTGTAATGTCTTGCAGAGATAAAAAGGAAAACAATCTATATGTGCGGGTATTGGAAGATCTTGAAAGTGTGTTGTTTTGAGATAGAATCTACATTCAGTAGAGTGCCTATGGGCTTATATTTGTTTTAAAAACCATCATTGATAACATGTACACATCTCTATTGTTAGTAAGGAAAACAATATTTCCATAACTTGTTGCCAGTCTGTTTGTCCGTTTTAGGAAAAATCAATGTAGCTGAAAAGCCATGGTTGCAGGAATTGGTCATCACCGGCCAAGATTCTACACAGTCCTACACATCCTCCCAGCTGAGGTTGCCGGAGGAACAGGATGTGGAATGCAGTGGCGTTTCAGAGAGGAACCTAAAGTCAAACTGGACCAGGTGTCTTGTCTTGATCTGTGCCTCTTCACCCAAACCCCACCTGGTCAGGCAGTGACCCTGGAGGGGCTGGGATGATGCTTGGTGGGCAGTGAAGATGGGGAGCCAATTTTGGGAGTATGGTGAACATGGAGAGTCAGGACCCCATACCAACGGGGGAGGAGCTGGTGTGATGCTGGGAGCACTGGGAAAGCAGGGAGCATAGGCACAGCACTCACTGCTTCTCCCATCTGGGACAGGATTGGGGTTGGTGATGAGAAAAGTTTCCTGAGTAGCACAGTTCCCAAGCCTGGCAGAATGACTCGCCCCAGTTGCCACTATGCCCAGCCCATCCTACACTTTATATTCTGTCAACAGCAATTTTTAAAACACTGTATCCACAATGTAGAAAAAGATAACCAATCACATAGGGAGGTAAGATAGCAACAACAAGAACCAGCTGAAATGTGCAACAGAGACAGAAAATACATGGAACCTCTAGATCACTACTCTGATAGAAATATAATGCAAGCCACAAGTGTGAGCCACACAGGGAATTTTAAATATTCTAGTGAGCACATTGAAAAAATAAAAATAAACAGGTGAAATATATTTTTACAACATTTTTAACTCAATATGCTTTAACTAAATTTTTTAACCAAAATTATTATTTCAACATGTCATCAGTGGAAAAATGAATAATGAGACATTTCACATTTTAATAGTAAACCTTTGAAATTTGGTCTGCACCGTATACTGACAGTACTTCTCAACTTAAACCAGTTGTATTGCAAGCTCTCAATAGCCTCATGTAGCTAGTAACTGCTGGGTTAGACTTTGCAGCTTTAGATTTTAGAATTATCTTGACGGGTGCGGTGGCTCACCCCTGTAATCCCAGCACTTTGGGAGCCCCAGGCGGGTGGACCACCTGAGGTCGGGAGTTCGAGACCATCCTGACCAACATGGTGAAACCCCTTCTCCACTAAAAATACGAAAATTAACTGGGTATGGTGGTTCACGCCTATAGTCCCAGTTACTCAGGAGGCTGAGGCATGAGAATCAATGGAACCCAGGAAGTGGAGGTTGCAGTGAGCCAAGATCATGCCACTGCACTTCAGCCCTGGCCACCGAGTGAGATTCTGTCTCAAAAAAAAAAAATTAATAATAAATAAATAAATTAGAATTATCAGGCAGGGATTTAAAAATAACTATGCTTACTATGTTTCAATAGCTTTTTAAAAATGAAAAAAAAATCATTGAGTAAAACATTTTCCTGGTTTTCTTGCTCTGTTGTTGCTATGGCCTGTGGGGCCTGCCAGTTAGAGCTGAACAGTCAGTTTTGCTGTTTCTAGGCAGGAAAATGCTCGCATCATAAGTAAATGTCTAGGCATCCCAGGAGGTGTCTCTGGTAATGTATGTTTTCATTAGTCAATTCCACTCTTAAAGGTAAAATTCTCCTGAGTTTTTAACATTTTCCTAGGGTGCCATCCTATATGTTAAATCCAAAATTGATGATTTCTTCTCAAAGGCAGTGTTACCATAATTCACACCATTTAGATATATATTTAAAAAGTGTTTAAATCTATTCAACATTGTTCATTAAGCTTCTGTTAAAATCATAAAAATATCTTGTCATGTCTGATTAATTCAACTGAGTTCAGTTTTTAAACAGTACTACTGTGCTACAATGTGCTATTTATTGTTTAAGCCTAGAATTCATTAGTGCTTCTAATAAACTGAAAGGGATGGAGTATTTTACTAATATATCCATCATAATTATAATAAATTTAAGACTGTGGGCCAATTTTATGAAATCTATATAGAAATGATAGGAAGTAAATGAATTTAACATAGTTCTAGCATTTATTTTGTCTAAAAGCCAATGTTCAGTGAACACGTTGTTTTTCTCTTCTGAAAACCTGAAGCAAGTAATGCTAGAAACGTGATTTTCTACAGAATTGACAGGTTGGTAAGATGATACATGACTGAAGTAGTATCATTCATCTGTTTAACGTTTATAGCCTGGGAACATGCCTTATAATATGGCCAAAAGGCTACATGTTTCAGTATACTCCTAAAGATAAGAGACTTTAAGCTCCTAAGTTCAGAAAGGAGTATTGTCTGTAAATTACATCTCAATAAGTTTAATATTTATAAAAGATAGGAGAAGACTAGCACTAGTCGAATAAGAGAAAAACAATAAGCTTTTCCAATCTACAAGTGCATCTGTGAAAAGCTAGGTTAAAGTCAACCAATTTTCTACCTCCTTGAGACTGTGACTAACAGCCTGGAATGGTACAAATCCACTGGATGAAGATAGGAAAGAAGCTCAGGCTTCTGGCTCCCTTTCCCAACTTACTCCAGAGAAACAATGGAAGGAAGAAGGAAACACCTGACCAACAGACTACACAACAGCAACCCTGGTTGCAAGATAACAACGGAGTATTGTTTCTAAAATATGAAGGAAAAGAACTTGAGCCTAGAATTTTATATCCAGTCAAATTTTCATTTAAATAGGAAGATATCTTTTCTGTTGCAGTCACAACAAATTGCCACATACTTACCTGCTTAAATCAATACATCTTTATCATTTCACAGTCCTCTAGGTCACAAGCCTGAGATGGCTTGATTGGTTTCTCTGCTCCTAGTCCTCAAGGTCAAAATCAAGCTGTCCACCCGCTGGGCTCTGATTGGGAGCATCTGCTTCCAAATGCATTCAGGTTCCTTGCAGAATCCAGTCCTTGGACCTGTGGGACTGAGGTCCCAGCTTCCCTGCTGACTGTCAGCTGCAGCCCTTCCCTAACTCCTAGAGGCCCCTCTCCAGTCTTGCTCATGGTCCCCACAGCTCAGAGCCAGCAACAGTGCATGGAATCCTTCTCACGCTTAGACTCTCTCTGACATTGGACGCATCTTTCTTGGCTCTAGCCTGGGAAAATTCTCTGCTTTTTAGAGCTCATGTGATGGCACTGGGCCCATTCAGAGAACCCAGGAAAATCTATTTTAAGGTCACCTGATTAGTAGCTTTAATTTTGACTGTGCAGAGCCTAGACTACTGGTGCCTAGACTAGGAGTAGCTGGTTTCTCTAGGCCCCTCACCCCTTATTCTCTCCATCCCCTTCTTCCTGGTCCCCTTTCCTTTCCCATTTCCATTCCCACTTTCATAATCATTTCTTTGCTTAAAATACTGGATTTTCCTGCTGCTGGTATGCTCCAGGCTCAAACAAACAGGCTAAGACAGCAGCTAGTTGTCCTATCATCAGTGTTTTCTAGAACATAACGTTCTAAAAAAGGTACAGGAAACTTGAAGGGGCAGCTTCCGAATCCTGCCCACCATGGTGTATCAGAATTATTCAAAACATAGAAAACCTGAAGGATATTTGCCTCCTAAAGATCCAAGTTGGAAATAGCTTAGAGGAAGGTACCTCAATAGCAAAGAGAAACACAGGAGATTCGACAAGAGAACCGAGGAGGACGAGTGACCAAAGAATCTGTTCCAGATGACTGTTATCTCACAACAAGGGAAATGTGAAGTTAGGATCGCAGAAACACGGAAGTGTAGCTAAGAATAACCGGGAATTACCGCTAGGAAAATTATCAGGAAAATGGGGCTGGAGGTGGCACAAGAAAGGGATAGGAAAACGTGCTGATACTTCTAAAATTAGGAATAAAACAAAACCAATAATACCAATAAATGTGATACATATTGGTATGAATCATAGGTTAAGGGCAGCCACCCTGAGAAGAAAACCAGAATGCATAACTTTTAAACCAACCAAAGAAAACCTCAGTATACTAAATGGAGCACAGGTATGGAGGGGGAAATACCAGCAATAAAAAAAAAAAAAAAAAAAAAACAATAAATACACGTGGACCAGGCACAGTGGCTCATGCCTGTAATCCCTGCACTTTTGGAGGCCGAGGTGGGAGGATCGCTCGAGCTCAGGAGTTCAAGACCAGCCTGGGCAATATAGGCAGACCCCATCTCTACAAACAAATATAGAAAATTAGCCCAGTGGGTGGCGCATGCTTGTAGTCCTGGCTACTTGGAGGCTGAGGCAGTAAGATGGCCTGAGCCCAGGAGTTACAGGCTGCAGTGAGCTATGACCACGCCACTGCACTCCAGCCTGGACAACAGAGGAAGACCCCATATCTTAAAACAAACAAAAAAGATGGTGTAGCTAAAACCTAAATGGTAATAATTACAATAAAGGTGAATTACTAAACTCATCACATAAATTACTGAAACTCCCAGGTTGGATTTTAAAATATCAAATAATATACACTGTTTTCAAAAGGCAATGTTAAATGTAAAGTTTAAAAATGATAGGTGCTGTATCTGCCAAGAAAGGCTACTTTGTTTGTTTGTTTGTTTATTTCTTTTAGCGACTACAATATGCTTTATTGTTCTTGGAAAAGGCTCAGGGTTTGGCTTTAAATCAGGCTGCACACTTTTCATCAGTCTCACATCTCTCTCCCCATGCCAAACTGGCTCCACTTAGCAATGCCGCATTAAATCCCAGGCAGACTTTCAGAAACTTCCAGAAGCCTCCCCTCCTCCTGACCTCCAACCCCTGAAATCCAAGAACTCCCCTGTTGACCCAGGACCCCTACTTAGGGTCCAGCCTGGAACTCACTGACCCGACCCACTCCGGACCAGCCTGGTAGCAGGAGTAGAGCTGGAGGCAAACACCCAACTCTGCACCAGCATCTGTGCCACTGGGGACTGGAGCCCAGGGTGTGACATGCCTGGAGGAAGCAGAGGGCCCCTGCATGAGTCACCCCAGCCCTCAAGGCTGTCACGGCTCCAGTGGCCCCACCTCGCCCACTTGCAACTCCAGGCCATGGGTCTGGAAATGCTTGGATTCTTGCTCCTTCTCAGACCCCAACCCTTCTTTTCGCCTTCTCTTTCCTCCTGGCCGCCTTCTTTTCCCATTTCCATTCCTGCTTTCAGACTAGTTCCTTCTTTGTTTAAAACACAGATTTTCGGTTGGGCACTGTGACTCATGCCTGTAATCCCAGCACTTTGGGAGTCCGAGGTGGGTGGATCACAAGGTCAGGAGTTCAAGACCAGCCTGGCCAACATAGTGAAACCCTGTCTCTACTAAACATACAAAAAAAGTAGCCAGGTGTGTTGGCAGCCGCCTGTTATCCTAGCTACTCGGGAAGTTGAGGCAGGAGAATCACTTGAACCTGGGAGGCGGAGATTGTAGCGAGTTGACATTGTGCAACTGCACACCAGCCCCTGCAACAGTGCGAGACTCCGTCTCAAAAAAAAAAAAAAAAGAAAGAAAAAAAAGGCAAGATTATTTTGGCCCCGGTGCACTCTGGGCTCAATGAAACCAGCTGAAGACAGCAGTTTGCTGTCCATCATCATGCTGCTATGTTTTCTAGAAGATTCTATCCTGATGAAGCACCCTCAGACTTTGAAGACGAACTTTGAAAACGAAAGTTACTCTTCCTTGGAAAATCTTTGTGGACACCCAGGTGGGCATTCAAATTTCCAAGTTGTGGCCAGTTGCAGTGGCTCCGGACGGAGAGGGGCGGGGACTCCGCGACGCAGGCGGAGGTAGGGCGGCTGTCGCTGGTGCAGGCGGTGACGGGGAGACACCGCCGCCACTGAGTATTCCTGTGCAAGTTTCTTCACCTTCCTGTGAGTAAGTGTTTACATTGTGGTAATGGTAAATGCTGTGTTGAAAAATTAGGTGATGGGGCAATGGAAGGAACCGTGCCCTGGCCCCCTCGGGGCCTGTGCAAGCCGCCACCAAGCCGCGGGGGCGAGTTGGAGGGGAAAGTTTACTCAGCCAGGCCTCTGTCAGGTGACAGCGTGACGGGGTGAAGCATCCCTAATAAGGGCAGGCTACGATCCCGCCCAGTGGAGCCCAGCCCGCAGCAGGGCGGGGTGCAGCAAAGGGAGAGGGGAGGGTTTGGGCAGCCTTTATAATCAGCCGGCCTGGGAGCTCCGAAGTGATTCATCAGCCGGACTCCACGTGGACCGCGCCTCCTGCCCCTACGCTCTAGGTCTACAATGGCAGCGGCCGCCAGCACTGAGTTCCTTCTGTGCCTCTCCTTTCTGCACCTGCTGTCCGGCTGGTCCGGGGCAGGGCGGGCGGTGAGTTCGGGGATGGAGCCTAAGTGGGGCGGAGGCCAAACCTGGTGGGCTGAGGACTGCAGCGGGTTTCAGAAGAGCGGAGGCTTCTGCAAGGACTGGCGCGATCTCCCCGAACATCGCTGTCTCCCGAACATCGCCGTTCCCCCGAATATCGCGGTCCCCCCGAACATCGCGATCTCCCCAAACATCCCGATCTCCCCGAACATCGCTGTCTCCCCGAAAATCGCCATCTCCCCAAACATCGCGGTCTCCCGGAACATCTCGATCTCCCCGAACATGCTCGGCTGAAGGCACTCAGTTCGCCTCCTCTGCTCCTTTCTGCCCAGTCGGCTTCCTGCGGCTTCTGCTTGCCCCAGGAGGCTTCTGGAAGGA
>NW_022329494.1:29400-43210 GCF_002776525.5 Piliocolobus tephrosceles | reverse complement strand
TCCTTCCAGAAGCCTCCTGGGGCAAGCAGAAGCCGCAGGAAGCCGACTGGGCAGAAAGGAGCAGAGGAGGCGAACTGAGTGCCTTCAGCCGAGCATGTTCGGGGAGATCGAGATGTTCCGGGAGACCGCGATGTTTGGGGAGATGGCGATTTTCGGGGAGACAGCGATGTTCGGGGAGATCGGGATGTTTGGGGAGATCGCGATGTTCGGGGGGACCGCGATATTCGGGGGAACGGCGATGTTCGGGAGACAGCGATGTTCGGGGAGATCGCGCCAGTCCTTGCAGAAGCCTCCGCTCTTCTGAAACCCGCTGCAGTCCTCAGCCCACCAGGTTTGGCCTCCGCCCCACTTAGGCTCCATCCCCGAACTCACCGCCCGCCCTGCCCCGGACCAGCCGGACAGCAGGTGCAGAAAGGAGAGGCACAGAAGGAACTCAGTGCTGGCGGCCGCTGCCATTGTAGACCTAGAGCGTAGGGGCAGGAGGCGCGGTCCACGTGGAGTCCGGCTGATGAATCACTTCGGAGCTCCCAGGCCGGCTGATTATAAAGGCTGCCCAAACCCTCCCCTCTCCCTTTGCTGCACCCCGCCCTGCTGCGGGCTGGGCTCCACTGGGCGGGATCGTAGCCTGCCCTTATTAGGGATGCTTCACCCCGTCACGCTGTCACCTGACAGAGGCCTGGCTGAGTAAACTTTCCCCTCCAACTCGCCCCCGCGGCTTGGTGGCGGCTTGCACAGGCCCCGAGGGGGCCAGGGCACGGTTCCTTCCATTGCCCCATCACCTAATTTTTCAACACAGCATTTACCATTACCACAATGTAAACACTTACTCACAGGAAGGTGAAGAAACTTGCACAGGAATACTCAGTGGCGGCGGTGTCTCCCCGTCACCGCCTGCACCAGCGACAGCCGCCCTACCTCCGCCTGCGTCGCGGAGTCCCCGCCCCTCTCCGTCCGGAGCCACTGCAACTGGCCACAACTTGGAAATTTGAATGCCCACCTGGGTGTCCACAAAGATTTTCCAAGGAAGAGTAACTTTCGTTTTCAAAGTTCGTCTTCAAAGTCTGAGGGTGCTTCATCAGGATAGAATCTTCTAGAAAACATAGCAGCATGATGATGGACAGCAAACTGCTGTCTTCAGCTGGTTTCATTGAGCCCAGAGTGCACCGGGGCCAAAATAATCTTGCCTTTTTTTTCTTTCTTTTTTTTTTTTTTTTGAGACGGAGTCTCGCACTGTTGCAGGGGCTGGTGTGCAGTTGCACAATGTCAACTCGCTACAATCTCCGCCTCCCAGGTTCAAGTGATTCTCCTGCCTCAACTTCCCGAGTAGCTAGGATAACAGGCGGCTGCCAACACACCTGGCTACTTTTTTTGTATGTTTAGTAGAGACAGGGTTTCACTATGTTGGCCAGGCTGGTCTTGAACTCCTGACCTTGTGATCCACCCACCTCGGACTCCCAAAGTGCTGGGATTACAGGCATGAGTCACAGTGCCCAACCGAAAATCTGTGTTTTAAACAAAGAAGGAACTAGTCTGAAAGCAGGAATGGAAATGGGAAAAGAAGGCGGCCAGGAGGAAAGAGAAGGCGAAAAGAAGGGTTGGGGTCTGAGAAGGAGCAAGAATCCAAGCATTTCCAGACCCATGGCCTGGAGTTGCAAGTGGGCGAGGTGGGGCCACTGGAGCCGTGACAGCCTTGAGGGCTGGGGTGACTCATGCAGGGGCCCTCTGCTTCCTCCAGGCATGTCACACCCTGGGCTCCAGTCCCCAGTGGCACAGATGCTGGTGCAGAGTTGGGTGTTTGCCTCCAGCTCTACTCCTGCTACCAGGCTGGTCCGGAGTGGGTCGGGTCAGTGAGTTCCAGGCTGGACCCTAAGTAGGGGTCCTGGGTCAACAGGGGAGTTCTTGGATTTCAGGGGTTGGAGGTCAGGAGGAGGGGAGGCTTCTGGAAGTTTCTGAAAGTCTGCCTGGGATTTAATGCGGCATTGCTAAGTGGAGCCAGTTTGGCATGGGGAGAGAGATGTGAGACTGATGAAAAGTGTGCAGCCTGATTTAAAGCCAAACCCTGAGCCTTTTCCAAGAACAATAAAGCATATTGTAGTCGCTAAAAGAAATAAACAAACAAACAAACAAAGTAGCCTTTCTTGGCAGATACAGCACCTATCATTTTTAAACTTTACATTTAACATTGCCTTTTGAAAACAGTGTATATTATTTGATATTTTAAAATCCAACCTGGGAGTTTCAGTAATTTATGTGATGAGTTTAGTAATTCACCTTTATTGTAATTATTACCATTTAGGTTTTAGCTACACCATCTTTTTTGTTTGTTTTAAGATATGGGGTCTTCCTCTGTTGTCCAGGCTGGAGTGCAGTGGCGTGGTCATAGCTCACTGCAGCCTGTAACTCCTGGGCTCAGGCCATCTTACTGCCTCAGCCTCCAAGTAGCCAGGACTACAAGCATGCGCCACCCACTGGGCTAATTTTCTATATTTGTTTGTAGAGATGGGGTCTGCCTATATTGCCCAGGCTGGTCTTGAACTCCTGAGCTCGAGCGATCCTCCCACCTCGGCCTCCAAAAGTGCAGGGATTACAGGCATGAGCCACTGTGCCTGGTCCACGTGTATTTATTGTTTTTTTTTTTTTTTTTTTTTTATTGCTGGTATTTCCCCCTCCATACCTGTGCTCCATTTAGTATACTGAGGTTTTCTTTGGTTGGTTTAAAAGTTATGCATTCTGGTTTTCTTCTCAGGGTGGCTGCCCTTAACCTATGATTCATACCAATATGTATCACATTTATTGGTATTATTGGTTTTGTTTTATTCCTAATTTTAGAAGTATCAGCACGTTTTCCTATCCCTTTCTTGTGCCACCTCCAGCCCCATTTTCCTGATAATTTTCCTAGCGGTAATTCCCGGTTATTCTTAGCTACACTTCCGTGTTTCTGCGATCCTAACTTCACATTTCCCTTGTTGTGAGATAACAGTCATCTGGAACAGATTCTTTGGTCACTCGTCCTCCTCGGTTCTCTTGTCGAATCTCCTGTGTTTCTCTTTGCTATTGAGGTACCTTCCTCTAAGCTATTTCCAACTTGGATCTTTAGGAGGCAAATATCCTTCAGGTTTTCTATGTTTTGAATAATTCTGATACACCATGGTGGGCAGGATTCGGAAGCTGCCCCTTCAAGTTTCCTGTACCTTTTTTAGAACGTTATGTTCTAGAAAACACTGATGATAGGACAACTAGCTGCTGTCTTAGCCTGTTTGTTTGAGCCTGGAGCATACCAGCAGCAGGAAAATCCAGTATTTTAAGCAAAGAAATGATTATGAAAGTGGGAATGGAAATGGGAAAGGAAAGGGGACCAGGAAGAAGGGGATGGAGAGAATAAGGGGTGAGGGGCCTAGAGAAACCAGCTACTCCTAGTCTAGGCACCAGTAGTCTAGGCTCTGCACAGTCAAAATTAAAGCTACTAATCAGGTGACCTTAAAATAGATTTTCCTGGGTTCTCTGAATGGGCCCAGTGCCATCACATGAGCTCTAAAAAGCAGAGAATTTTCCCAGGCTAGAGCCAAGAAAGATGCGTCCAATGTCAGAGAGAGTCTAAGCGTGAGAAGGATTCCATGCACTGTTGCTGGCTCTGAGCTGTGGGGACCATGAGCAAGACTGGAGAGGGGCCTCTAGGAGTTAGGGAAGGGCTGCAGCTGACAGTCAGCAGGGAAGCTGGGACCTCAGTCCCACAGGTCCAAGGACTGGATTCTGCAAGGAACCTGAATGCATTTGGAAGCAGATGCTCCCAATCAGAGCCCAGCGGGTGGACAGCTTGATTTTGACCTTGAGGACTAGGAGCAGAGAAACCAATCAAGCCATCTCAGGCTTGTGACCTAGAGGACTGTGAAATGATAAAGATGTATTGATTTAAGCAGGTAAGTATGTGGCAATTTGTTGTGACTGCAACAGAAAAGATATCTTCCTATTTAAATGAAAATTTGACTGGATATAAAATTCTAGGCTCAAGTTCTTTTCCTTCATATTTTAGAAACAATACTCCGTTGTTATCTTGCAACCAGGGTTGCTGTTGTGTAGTCTGTTGGTCAGGTGTTTCCTTCTTCCTTCCATTGTTTCTCTGGAGTAAGTTGGGAAAGGGAGCCAGAAGCCTGAGCTTCTTTCCTATCTTCATCCAGTGGATTTGTACCATTCCAGGCTGTTAGTCACAGTCTCAAGGAGGTAGAAAATTGGTTGACTTTAACCTAGCTTTTCACAGATGCACTTGTAGATTGGAAAAGCTTATTGTTTTTCTCTTATTCGACTAGTGCTAGTCTTCTCCTATCTTTTATAAATATTAAACTTATTGAGATGTAATTTACAGACAATACTCCTTTCTGAACTTAGGAGCTTAAAGTCTCTTATCTTTAGGAGTATACTGAAACATGTAGCCTTTTGGCCATATTATAAGGCATGTTCCCAGGCTATAAACGTTAAACAGATGAATGATACTACTTCAGTCATGTATCATCTTACCAACCTGTCAATTCTGTAGAAAATCACGTTTCTAGCATTACTTGCTTCAGGTTTTCAGAAGAGAAAAACAACGTGTTCACTGAACATTGGCTTTTAGACAAAATAAATGCTAGAACTATGTTAAATTCATTTACTTCCTATCATTTCTATATAGATTTCATAAAATTGGCCCACAGTCTTAAATTTATTATAATTATGATGGATATATTAGTAAAATACTCCATCCCTTTCAGTTTATTAGAAGCACTAATGAATTCTAGGCTTAAACAATAAATAGCACATTGTAGCACAGTAGTACTGTTTAAAAACTGAACTCAGTTGAATTAATCAGACATGACAAGATATTTTTATGATTTTAACAGAAGCTTAATGAACAATGTTGAATAGATTTAAACACTTTTTAAATATATATCTAAATGGTGTGAATTATGGTAACACTGCCTTTGAGAAGAAATCATCAATTTTGGATTTAACATATAGGATGGCACCCTAGGAAAATGTTAAAAACTCAGGAGAATTTTACCTTTAAGAGTGGAATTGACTAATGAAAACATACATTACCAGAGACACCTCCTGGGATGCCTAGACATTTACTTATGATGCGAGCATTTTCCTGCCTAGAAACAGCAAAACTGACTGTTCAGCTCTAACTGGCAGGCCCCACAGGCCATAGCAACAACAGAGCAAGAAAACCAGGAAAATGTTTTACTCAATGATTTTTTTTTCATTTTTAAAAAGCTATTGAAACATAGTAAGCATAGTTATTTTTAAATCCCTGCCTGATAATTCTAATTTATTTATTTATTATTAATTTTTTTTTTTTGAGACAGAATCTCACTCGGTGGCCAGGGCTGAAGTGCAGTGGCATGATCTTGGCTCACTGCAACCTCCACTTCCTGGGTTCCATTGATTCTCATGCCTCAGCCTCCTGAGTAACTGGGACTATAGGCGTGAACCACCATACCCAGTTAATTTTCGTATTTTTAGTGGAGAAGGGGTTTCACCATGTTGGTCAGGATGGTCTCGAACTCCCGACCTCAGGTGGTCCACCCGCCTGGGGCTCCCAAAGTGCTGGGATTACAGGGGTGAGCCACCGCACCCGTCAAGATAATTCTAAAATCTAAAGCTGCAAAGTCTAACCCAGCAGTTACTAGCTACATGAGGCTATTGAGAGCTTGCAATACAACTGGTTTAAGTTGAGAAGTACTGTCAGTATACGGTGCAGACCAAATTTCAAAGGTTTACTATTAAAATGTGAAATGTCTCATTATTCATTTTTCCACTGATGACATGTTGAAATAATAATTTTGGTTAAAAAATTTAGTTAAAGCATATTGAGTTAAAAATGTTGTAAAAATATATTTCACCTGTTTATTTTTATTTTTTCAATGTGCTCACTAGAATATTTAAAATTCCCTGTGTGGCTCACACTTGTGGCTTGCATTATATTTCTATCAGAGTAGTGATCTAGAGGTTCCATGTATTTTCTGTCTCTGTTGCACATTTCAGCTGGTTCTTGTTGTTGCTATCTTACCTCCCTATGTGATTGGTTATCTTTTTCTACATTGTGGATACAGTGTTTTAAAAATTGCTGTTGACAGAATATAAAGTGTAGGATGGGCTGGGCATAGTGGCAACTGGGGCGAGTCATTCTGCCAGGCTTGGGAACTGTGCTACTCAGGAAACTTTTCTCATCACCAACCCCAATCCTGTCCCAGATGGGAGAAGCAGTGAGTGCTGTGCCTATGCTCCCTGCTTTCCCAGTGCTCCCAGCATCACACCAGCTCCTCCCCCGTTGGTATGGGGTCCTGACTCTCCATGTTCACCATACTCCCAAAATTGGCTCCCCATCTTCACTGCCCACCAAGCATCATCCCAGCCCCTCCAGGGTCACTGCCTGACCAGGTGGGGTTTGGGTGAAGAGGCACAGATCAAGACAAGACACCTGGTCCAGTTTGACTTTAGGTTCCTCTCTGAAACGCCACTGCATTCCACATCCTGTTCCTCCGGCAACCTCAGCTGGGAGGATGTGTAGGACTGTGTAGAATCTTGGCCGGTGATGACCAATTCCTGCAACCATGGCTTTTCAGCTACATTGATTTTTCCTAAAACGGACAAACAGACTGGCAACAAGTTATGGAAATATTGTTTTCCTTACTAACAATAGAGATGTGTACATGTTATCAATGATGGTTTTTAAAACAAATATAAGCCCATAGGCACTCTACTGAATGTAGATTCTATCTCAAAACAACACACTTTCAAGATCTTCCAATACCCGCACATATAGATTGTTTTCCTTTTTATCTCTGCAAGACATTACACAGAATGACTGCATCACAACAAATGTAACCAGTGTCTGTGTATGAAGATCCAGATGGTCTCCAGTCATTTACTTTTACAGAAACGAAATGCTGCAGAAACTGTGTTTCCATGAATCTCAATTTAATTGTGTAGAAAAGATTTCCAGACACAGAATTGCTGTGCAGATTAATGCACCTTTAAAGCGTCTCATGTCATGGGATGGCAATGCTGGCGACACTCTTGTCTGTGATTGTGAAGACCCAGCTTGGGCAGAGGAGGGTGAAACAACCACTATAGAGGGGGTGGAAACTGAAGGACAGGTTTCATCAAGAGTAAAAAATATCCAAGTCTTAATTAAGAATATCTATACATATGCATTTGAAATGGCATAAAGACTCCCTGGAAAGATTCAAAGAATCCAATATTGTCTTATTCCGGGCTGTGGCTAAGGAGAGTGGACCCAACCAGGGGCGGGGGAGCCTTTCACACATGACTTTTCATGGTTTTGATCCTGAAACAGGTGAAAATATGTAGGTGAAGAAGTAAGAAAGAGTGGGGCCGGGAGCCCCAGGGAGGGTCACCGGATGGGCTCGCCTGATCTGTTGTGGGCCCCGAGGGTCCTGGGACGGGGAACACGAGCAGAGGCGTGCGGGGCTGCCTCAGTGAGGAGGCACTGGTTCTAGATATCTACCAAACGGTGTTGTCACAGCGGGGATATTATAGGCCATTGCTGATTTCAACCACAGATGACTTTGGGAGAAAGTTCCGCTCCTGGGAGTTTCAGTTTCCACCCCTCCGCGTCCTCTGGCTTCTGCGGGCTCCACCGCTTCGACCGAGCCCCGGACCCAGGTCTTGCCCTGTGGAGACCCCGGAGTGTGTGCCCCGCTGCCGGTCGATATCCCCGGGCTTCCGGGTCCACAGTGTCCGGAAAAAAACGGCCTTTCAAAGACCTGGGATGACTCGCTGGTCGCAGCAACGGACCCGCGGTTCCCGTGTCAGAAGAATCAAGGAAATGCGGGGCCTGGTGGGGTGAGGAGCACGAGGTTCCTGCTTCATCCTCGCCGGGACTTTGTCACTGGCTCAGTGTGTAGACCTCACCATCCCGCTCGAATCCGTGGGGCTCCGACAGTGTGGGCCCCGCGAGGACCCCCATCCTCCTTGCCCTGGGGCTGCTACAGGAGGAGGCCGCCAGGACGCACTAGGTCCTGAGTGTCCAAGGTCCGGAAGGGGCGTCAAGTTGTCACCTCCTGGATCCCGCGGCTCTCAGTCCAGGGCTCCTGGTTTATACGCTGGGCTGGGGGCCCGGAGCATGGATGTCGTGGCTCAGAGAAAACCTTGGGATGGTTGGAAATGAAGGATGGGAGGGAGAACCAGAGAAAGGGAGAGGAGGGAAGCAGATAGGGCCAGAGAATAAAGAGAAACCTCCGCCAGGAAAATGGGAAGAGGATGACACACGCATAGCCCCTCACTCCACCAACTCTCCCTCTCCTGCTCTCTGCCTTGTAAGGAACGCAGGCCCCACCCGCTCCAGCCTCACTGTTTTGGGATCACCCATTCCAGCGGGGTGAGGCGTCCCCTTGTGGGTGCGGTTAGCATTTCCCTGAGGGCTGTGGGCACTGAGCACCTTTTCCTGGGTTTACTACTATTTGCATTCTTCTAATGCCAGTGGGCAAGGGGAGGTCCCCAAACACTGGTGGGACCGCGACCCCAGCCGGTGTGGGGCTCTTGGCAGCGCATGGGGGAAGTGAATTCGAAGACCAGTAGGAAAATAGAGAAAGGATGGAGATTTATTGTAAAAGGAAAAGTAAATACTCAAATAAAGGGAGTGCAGGGGAACTCAAGAGAGAGGCAGGGGCAAGGGGGCTTGGGGCTGCCACGTTTCTGGGTTTCTTCAACCAAGGGGTGGAATACTCATGAAAATTCCTGGAAGGACAGGTTTTCTCAGAACTCTGGTGCCTCGAATTTTTATACCAAATATCAGTATACTCAGAACTGCTAGGGAGCTTACTAGTATGTTAATCAGCATGTAATGAGGTCCTACGTGAAATCTGGGTCAAATCCAGGGCCATGTTGGGTCCACTCATTCTTAGCTTGGTCCACACGCTGTTTTTCAGCAACTTATCAGCCCACAGCCGCTGCAGATATTTCAACAGATTTCTTTTGCTCGTCACCTGAAACTGCTGCCTAAAATTTTCTATTCTTTTGAGACCACCGTGTAGTTTACCTGTTTCACATTGGAGAAATGTCTATTCAAATTCCTTACATATATTTAAATTGGCTTACTTCACTTTATAATATTGAGTTGCAAGAGTTCTTGATATATTCAGAATAACAATCCCTTACCAGATACATGATTTTCAATTATTTTCTCTCATTCTGGAAGTTTTTTTTATTTTTATTTTTATTTTTTAACCTTCTAAATGGAGTCCTTTTTGAAGCACAAAAGTTTTACATTTGCATGAAATGAAATTAAACTACCTTTTATTGTGCTATTTGTGCTACTGGCTTCAGGCAAGGAGGGGTGGGCAGGAAGCCCCCTAGAGTCCCTGTCTCCCTCCACAGCAACTCAACCAGAAAACCCATTCACCATTCATACAGGCATATTATCGCACACACGCACACACACAGAGACATGCAGGCACAGTCTGTCACACACACTCACACCACGCAGGCACACACACTCACACAAACACACACACACACACATACACAAATGCATGCAGAAATACAGACACAGCCATGCACATACATGGACACACAAAAACACACAGAAACACACGGGAGAAACGCGCGTGTCATCTTGAGAACTGTCATGTCCGGCCCATCCTGCCCACCCACCTTTCACCTTGGGGGCTGTCTCCCAGTTCATGAAGGAGTTCTGAAGCCCTCAAGCAGGCAGTCACTGTGTGATCTGAAACACTCAGACAGCTCTTCACTCTGACCTATCTTCCTGGTCCCCCTGGGAGGAAGCAGCGTCCTGTTGGTTTTCACTGTAGCAGAAGAGAATCCGCCGCTGGGGCAGAACTGCTGGGCCACCAGAGAGCACCCCTCTGCTCTTTGCCCTCAAGGCATCTTGATCTGCAGGGCAGAAGGAACTGCCCCAATCCTCAAAAATGAACTTTTTATGGATTCCTCTTCCACCGTAATGTTGACGTCTCTTTTGTCTTCTCTGTAGCCCTTGGCTGTGGATCCCGAGATGTGTGCCAAGGAGCTCAGGGCACAAACTCGTTGTGTGCAAACCCTCTGGGCTTATTGAAATATTTGAAAGATGAGCAGTGCCATCTACTGGAAAACACTAGAAAGTACCAGTCCAAGGTATTTTCTAGTTTCAACATCAGACTATGCACCATTACAAGTTACAGGTGTGCGCCATCATGCCTGGTTAATTTTTGTATTTTTAGTAGAGTCGGAGTTTCACCATGTTGGTCAGGCTGGTCTCAAACTCCTGACCTCGTGATCTGCCCACTGCAGCTTCCCAAAGAGCATTTTTTCATGTTTGCTGGCCACTTGCAAGTCTTCTTTTGAAAAGTGTCTGTTCACATTCTTTGCTTATTTTTTACTTGGGATTTTATTCTTGCTAGTTAAGTTCCGTGTAGATTCTGGATATTAGAGCTTTGCCAGACACACAGATTGCAGATATTTCTCCCATCCTATAGGCTGTTTACTGTGTTGCTATTTTTTTTTTTTTTTTTTTTTTACTGTGGTGAAGCTCTTCAGTTTAATGAGGTCCATTTGTGAATTTTGTTGTTGTTGCAAATGCTTTTGGTGTTCATCATGATATCTTTGTCAGGTACTATGTCCAAAGTGGCACTTCCTAGCTTATCTTCCAGGATTATTATAGTTTTAGGACTTACATTTAAATCTTTAATTAATGTCGAGTTATTTTGCATATATGGTGAAAGGTAGAGGTTCAGTTTCATTCTTCTGCACATGGCTAGCCAGTTATCCCAGCACCATTTGTTGAATTAGGACTCTTTCCTCATTGCTTGGTTTTGCTGATTTTGTTGAAGGTTAGAAGGTGTGAAGGTTTCTTTCTGAGCGCTATTCTGTTCCACTGATCTAAGTGTCTATTTTGGAACCAGTACCATTCTGTTTTGATCACCACAGCCTTATATTATAGTTTGAAGTCAGGCAGTGTGATGCCTCTGGCTTTGTTCTTTTTGCTTATCATTATTTTGGCTATTTGGGCTCTTTCTTAATTCCAAATAACTTTTAGATTAGATTTTTCTAATTCTGTGAAAAATGACATTGGTATTGATAGAGATAGTGTTGCATCTATAAATTGCTTTTGGAAGTATGGTCATTTTAACTATGTTGATTCTCCAATCCATGAGCATGAAATATTTTTCCATGTATTTGTGTTGTCTCTGATTTTTTTCAGCCATGTTTTGTAGATTATCTTTTTCCACACAGAACCTAGTAGAATCACTCATTTATTACTCCACATCATGGAGGAAAAATGAAGTAACATTAATCCTCTACTGAGTAATACAACAAAATTCCAAACTCAGTAGGTTTTTGGGAAATATAACTTTTTATTTCAATACCAATACAGAGCAATAAATTACTAAAGGAAACTATCATTAATATAAAATTTTTTGTTATTAAATAATTAAACATTTTTCTTTCAAAACATGGGAGGAATCCCTGGAGGTCCGAAGTCTAACATGATTGTTTTACTGACAATATCATTTGCAAGAAAGAGATCATCATTCAAAGAAGTACTTGATTTTCCAAACAAAAGCAGAAGAAAAAAAAATGTTGACATATCTTGTTTAGTCAGCCAGAACTTTAAGTGCAAAAATTCCATCAGGTAGCACCAAGAGAAAATTGCATAATATGTTAGGAATAACCACTGGTAAAATTGTCGGCAAAAGGAATCAAGGCAGTGAATGAGCTATTGGGTCCATGGTGTCATCATGATCTGCTGGAGGCCTCTGGACATACACAGTAGGTGGTGGGCAAGTCACCAGCCAGAAGGGCGAGTTTGATTGAGACCCTGCTCACAGGGGCTTTTTGGTGTCATCTTTAACCTTCAGAAGGGACACAAATGTTGGTTTAACAGGCAGAGAACCCGGATCACTTTTCCAGGATAATCTTTCCCTAGTCACTCCATGGGTCAGAGCCCCCTGCACTAAGGGACCTATTTTTCCCTTGAGCCCCAACCCTGGTGACTGCAGCTTGGACCAACCTCTTTCCTCCTTTGTCACATCACAGAGTCAACCCAGGCCCTGCACCTGAACAGGGCATGGAGTGGAGGAGCCCACAGGTCTGAGGCTGGTAGTGATGGGTCCACGCCTTCACTCAAGGCCCTCTCTATGATTTGATGAGAGGGCCTAAAACATGGCAACGAGTGGGGCAGACATCCAAAGAGAGGGCTCTGTATTCCTGTGCCGTTGGCCTTGTGTGGACCTGCAGGCAAACATCATTCTTTCCCCTTCTTCTTGAGTCTCTCCTCACACTGGGAGCAGCACCCATAGCTCTAGAAGATGTCTGTCCCTGTTCCACCTTATCCATTCCTGGTCCAGCCCCGTGGTGCCCATGGAACCCCAGCAGCACCTCAGATGCTCCTTCCTCTGAGTCCCCTCTGCTCCTGACAGGGCCATCAGCTGGCTCAGGATCTGGGTTGTGCAGGAGGGTGATGGCAGGGGAGCTGCCTCAGGGCCCAGACGCAAACCCCACGGGTTCATGTGACTGACTTTTAAAAAATCCTTCTCTTGAGCATCCTCTACTCTTCACCTTCCACCTTAATTCCTGGAACCCAAGCCACTTTCTGTAGGAAGGCAGTCCTGCACTCCCACCTTTTCCATTAGGTGTACCAAGGCTCTCCCAGGCCCCTCCTCCTGGGATTACACCCAGGTCTCTCTCTTAGCCTCAGAGATGGAATCCCCCTTCCCTTGTCACACCTCATGTAAAACTACCATGAAGCACCTAACTCAATTAAGAGGACTGCCCATGTCTGAATTCCTGCTGCCTGCAGGCCACACACCCTTCCTGAATAGGAACCTGCTCTGAATCACGCCCGAACTTGTTAAACCTCAAGCTGAACAGACCCTGAGCCTTGTTATGGGCCCCTCCATTTCCCTCTGGACTCTGAAGGTGAGAATCCATCAGTACTTTGGGCTGAGCTGCCCAGGTCATTGCCAACAGGCAACACAAGGTCTCATTCACCCGTCTCATGTCAGGATGAGAAGGTCTCAGCCACAGGAAGGGGTGGGACTCTGGGAATTCTCTTTCCCCATCCTGCCTCCTCACCCACCTGCTCCTTGTTCAACTTCCAATTCTGCCCACAGTACCTGTCACTCTAAAGGACTCTCCTCAGATGCCAGGGAGGATGAAGCAGGGGAGGATGATGATGAGGCAGCAAAGGATGAGGGTGGTGGCCATGGCCCTGAGCTGGGTTGTGCCTGAGGACATGGTGAGTGGTGCTGAAATGGAAACACAAAAGTGACAACCCTTGTCCAGGCCCCAAATCTGAGGCGACACCTCCTCAGTTCCTGCCACCCTAGGTCATCCCAGAAGGCAAAAGTTTTTTCCCCTCCCCCCTGGTGTGGGGCAGCTGGTGTGACTGGTCCTGGGTTAGGAAGGGAGAGGGAGTGTCCCTTGTCCTCAGGGAGCTCACACAGCTGCTGAGGGAAGCAAGGTGACAGCACACTCACCCTCCTGCTGTGGTGGAAGAGGAGGTGATGCTCCAGAGTTGGGGAGGGGAGGGTCTCTGGGCTGGCGTTGGAGGTGGTTTTGATGGATTTCCAGCAGACGAGGGAAATTGAAAGGAAAAGTGATTATAAAAAGAGGAAACACTAAGGAGAAAGGTCTGAAAACACAGTGATACCTGCAGTTTCAAGGCTGGTGAGAAATCCACAGTGCACGGAGCAGAAGAAAATGCAATGAGGAATAGGAGTCAGGAGGGAGAAGGGAGAGGAGGATGGGAGAGCACAGGCATGCCAGCACCCCCAGGAGGAGCGCCCCATGAGGGGGTCATTTTAACATAAAC
>NW_022329494.1:0-14400 GCF_002776525.5 Piliocolobus tephrosceles | reverse complement strand
ATCAGAGAAGTGCCCATGCCAGAGGGGTCTAAGTGTGAAAATCCAGAACAATTTCCATCCACTGTGCTCATGGGAAACCTGGAGGACTCCTGTTTACCTGGCATATAAAGAAGGCCCCATGAGAAGGCACCAGAATGGAATGAAGCTTAGGGATGCCTATTGCTGAAGACCAGGTTTGGGGGTAGGTGATGCTGTTCCAGAAATGGGCTCCCAGTAGTAATGGGATGAAAAATTCTGATATAATAGATTCTAGGTGGAGGCTGTCAACTGTCAGGAGCAAGGAGGGTGCAATGATGGAAATGATTAGAGAAGTCACAATGCCAGCTGGGGACCTCAGTTATACAAAGTTATGCCCATGGCTCATAGAACAAAGGGGTCCAAGGTCCAAAACAAATGGAAACCCAACTTGGATACTGCTGGATTTAAATAATTACAAGAAACAGATAAAACAAATGATGGATGACCAGGAGGCTGAAGGTAGCCAGTCCTTCAAGAACAAGGCGGCTTTGCCCAATTTGCAGAATGAAGCCACTTCTCAGACCCTGAACCCATGACTAGAAGAAGACACCAGTTTCTAGTGAGGAAGGACCCTTTAACCCCGCAGCAAGTACAATGAGTCCTTGTGACCTTCTACAAAGACATTTATGGCAACTAGAGTTTGCTGTGAAGGGCAATTTTGTAAACATGTAAAGGTGTGCAGGGAATATATTCTCCATTTTAACTACTCAACTCTGCTGTTGTAGCTCAAAAGCAGCCATAGACAACCCATGAATGATGAGTGAGGCTGGACATGCCTTAAGTGCCCAATGACCCAACACCCCCTAAGATCCTAGAGATACATGTGCTTACAATGTCGAATTGGAAAATCACAATGTAGATTCCGTGTGAATGTTCAGAGGCAAGGCAATTCCACTCACAGCAAGGAAATCTCAACATTAAACAGTTGCTTCTGTAGAGTACTGCGCCTTGGCAAAGATGGGATCTTTGGCCATGGAAGGACAGTGACCATCCAGCCCCAGAGCTGCCCATTACTAGTGGGCTCCTCACCCTCTAGGTCATTAGGAAGATAGGCACGGCAGTGAGAAGACACAGGTGGGTCTCCTGCGATGGGCAGGAGCAGTGCCACTGGGAACCAAGAAACTGCACAAGCAGTTGGCCCCGATCCCCAGGACACCACGTGGCTGCACCCTCTCACACTCAGATCACACCTGAGGCTTCAGGGAAGGTCCCTGATGGTCCCCATGGACCGTAGATGCCACTTAGCAGCAAAGGAGGGGAGAGTAAGCCCCCAACTATGGGAGCCCCACTCCCATCACATCCACACCACCCAGAAGCACAGGTAAGGTAGGACCACTCTCCAACTGGCCCCCGAGACATCACTTGTAGATGACACCCTAGGGGATGGGGCACTATTCACTGGGACACTGTAATCCCCTCATCTTGGATCAGCAACCTAGGACAGGGTTCAAATCTGGTCCCCCCTCATTTGCAGGTTGCCATTGCCTGCTGTTGCTCTACAAAGGGACAGGACTGGACACAGAGATCGGAACCTAAGGCCTGCAAAGATCACAGGGCATCCTTCCTCCCTTTCTAAAAAGGCTTTACTGATCCCTGTCTACACAGTGACTGTTCTCTATGATGCTGACTCCCCAGTAGGAAGAACAGGTGAGTCTGGACCCCAAGCGCAGAAGTGGGCGCCTCTACTCACCAGAGTTCCCAGGGTCTCCTGGAGGGAATGGTGCTTCCCATTCCCCCTGCACAGGTTCTGAGGGGAGCTTGGGGTGTGTTTGCTGGGATGTGTCCTCGGGCAAAAGGCAGAAGGTGCCACATGGTGTAGGAGGTGAGGGCCCCTTCATGGATGGGAGACCTCTAGTGTGACCAGCTGGGCTGAGGTGGGGAGTAAGAGGATGTGACCTGGGTGGTGGCAGTGGATGGTGAGGGGAGGGGTGGAGGTGTCTGCTGAGCCCCTGGGTGCAGGTGAATGTCTGCAGGAAAGTGCAGGGAAACATTCAAGGGCAGGGAGCCCTGGGGGTGCTGGAGGGTTCCTATGGTGGAGAGCGGGTGAGAGCAGAGCAGGCCTGTGTCCCTGTGGAACCCTGCTTCACCCCTGTCCTGTCCCCAGCTCCGGTTCCTGGGGCTCTGATTTTTCCCTCCCGAGGGCGGCGGGGCTGCCAGGCTGCACCAGGGATCCCAGTCCCACCTCGCTCTCTGCAGCCCTCTGGCCCCTCTACCCTCCTGTCAGCCTCCTTTCCACCCTGCTCCTTTTCGCCTCTCCTCTGGCAAGAAGCAGCCTCAGGGAGTGGACAGGGCAGGAAGGAGCCGCCGACCGGAACTGAACGGGGGCTCAGTTCGGAGAGATCTCCCCCATCCTTCCAGAAGCCTCCCCTCCTCTGAAACCCGCTGCCCCCCAGGTTTGGCCCCTGCCCCGCTTAGGCTCCATCCACTAACCCTCTCACCCAGTCTGGGACCAGCGCGGCAGCAGGAGCAGAAGCGGGAGGCACAGAAGGATCTTGGTAGCGGCGGCAGCTGCCATTGGGGAACCAGAGCGCTGGGGACGAGAGACTTGATGGAAGGGGAGCCTGGAAGATGAATCACCTCAAGGTTGAAAAGTCGGCTTGTATATGGGGCGCTCCACCCACGTTTCCCGCCGTTACAGAGGTTAGAAATACGATTGTCTGTCCTGCCGGTGTCCCTCCCCTTTCCGGGTGTCCCTCCCCTTTGCCCCAGCCCCCTTCGGGTTGGTGTCTGGGTGTCGGCCCGGCCCCTGCCAGGACACGGTTCCTTCCACGACATATTCATTTAATCATCACAGCATTTTTTATTGAAGGTGAAGAAACTTGCAGAGGAATATTCAGCGGGGGCGGCGTCTCCCTGTCCCCGCATGGGCCCGCGACACTCTCCCTCCTGCTTGCGCGGCGGGGTCCTTGGCTCACCATGCTCTGGGCGCAGCCACAGGCCTGATCGCGTCCCTTCCACTACTTCCCCAGTTCCCAGTGGACGTGATTACAGTCCGGGCTAGGTTTTCTTATTTGCTTATTTATTTAGAGACGGAGTTTCGCTCTTGTTGCCCAGGCTGGAGTGCAGTAGCCTGATCTCGGATCACCGCAACCGCCGCCTCCCAGATTCAAGGGATTCTCTGGCCTCAGTTCCGGGCGGAGTAGGTGGGACAGGCACCCTCCACCATGCCGGGCGAATTGTTTGTATTTTTGGTAGAGATGGGGTTTCACTGTGTTGGCCAGGCTGGTCTCAAACTCCTGACCTCAGGTGATCCACTGGACCTCCCAAAGTGCTGGGATTACAGGCGTGAGCCACCGTGCCTCCTCCGGGCTAGGTTTTATTACAGGAACAGCAGGCAAGGTTTCAGAGGTTTAAAACAACATATTGTACACTAAACAATTGGTCAAGATGGTAAATTTTATCTTCTATGTTTTTACCAAAATTAAACAGCTTTAAAAATTATCTTAAATATTTATGTCTTGCTCCTGCTCTGCCCAATGCAGATTGGTCAAAAGAGTCTCCTCATTAAAATCGAGGACAGCATTGAGGACCACGCCCCTAAAATCTCAACCTGTGACACACTTGCTGATTTGGAAAGCTCCTCAGAGAGATGGGCCCTGAGCTCCCAGTTCAGCAGCCTCCCTTGCCCAGGTCCAGGGATGGTGCAGGGGGCTCAGCAGAGCAGGTTCTAGAGAAAGTTTCTAGTGGTTCCCCACTGTCAGCACATTCCACTGGCCTGTTCCCCCTGGGCCAAGGGTCAGCCATCCTTCAAAGCTGGGTGCAAGTATATACCCCCTCCCATGTGTGTCCCCCATCTTCCCACAACACAGAACACCCTCCTGCTCCCTGAGACCTGGATCCACAGTGAGTGCATCTGGATCTCCCTGTGTGACAATTGCTCACACAGTTTGTGTGTGTGAGCATGTGTGTGACAGTCATGCTCTGTCACCAGTCTGGAGTGCAGTGGCACGATCATCATTCACGAAATCCTCAACCTCCTGGGCTCAAGGCTTCCTCCCCACTCAGTATTGGAGAGTGTGGGGCCAGGTAGTCTGAGCCACTTGCTGAGCCGTCCTCTAGTTACTGTTTCCTATGCCCTGGCAGATGCCTCAGTAGTATGCAATCCTGAATTTACCATGCCCTGTGTTAGACTGGTCCAGGGGCCAAGTGGGTCTTGGCTGTAGTGCAACTGGGGCGAGTCATTCTGCCAGGATTGGGAACTGTGTTACTCAGGAAACTTTTCTCATCACCCACCCCAATCCTGTCCCAGATGGGAGGAGCAGTGAGTGCTGTGTCCAGGCTCCCTGCCTTCCTAGTGCTCCCAGCATCACACCCAGCTCCTCCCCAGATGGTGTGGGGTCTGAGCTCTCCATGTTCACCATGCTCCCACCACTAGCTCCCCATCTCTTCACTGCCCTCCCAGCATCATCCCAACCCCTCCAGGGTCACTGGCTGACCAGGTGGGAGTTGGGTGAAGAGGCAGAGGTCAGGGCAAGACCCCTGGTCCAGTCTGACTAGGTTTCTTTCGGAAACGTGACTACATTCCACATCCTGTTCCTCTGGCAACCTCAGTTGGGATCAGCTGTAGGGTAGTGTAGCATCTGGGCCAGTGATGACCAATTCCTGCCACCATGGCTTTTCAAGTATATTGATTTTTCCTAAAACGGATAAACAGACTAGCAATAAGTTACGGAAATACTGCTTTCCTTACTAACAGTAGAGATGTGTTTATGTATTAATTCTGGTTTTTATTTTTTATTTTATTTTATTTTTTTTTGAGGCGGAGTCTCGCTCTGTCGCCCAGGCTGGAGTGCAGTGGCCAATCTCAGCTCACTGCAAGCTCCGCCTCCCGGGTTTTTATGCCATTCTCCTGCCTCAGCCTCCCGAGTAGCTGGGACTACAGGCACCCACCACTGCACCCGGCTAATTTTTTGCATTTTTTAGTAGAGATGGGGTTTCACCGTGTTAGCCAGGATGGTCTCGATCTCCTGACCTCGTGATCTGCCCGTCTCGGCCTCCCAAAGTGTTGGGATTACAGGCTTGAGTCACCGCGCCTGGCCAATTCTGGTTTTTAAAACAAATATAAGCCCATAGGCACTCTATTGAACGCAGACTCAATCTCAAAATAACACACGTTGAAGATCTTCTAATACCCACACATACAGATTATTTTCCTTTTTATCTCTGCATGACATTACATAGAATGACTGCCTCACGACAAATGTAACCAGTGTCTGTGTATGAAGATCCAGATGGTCTCCAGTCCGTTACTTTTACAGAAACGAAATGCTGCAGAAACTGTGCTTGTATGAATCTCAATTCAATTGTGTGGAACAGATTTCCAGATACAGAATTGCTGTGCAAAGTAATGCACCTTTGAAGCGTCTCATGTCACGGAATGGCAATGCTGGTGACACTCTTGTCTGTGATTGTGAAGGCCCAGGTTGGGCAGAGGAGGGTGAAACATCCACTGTAGAAGGAGGGGAAACTAGTACAGGCTTCTTGAGGGACAGTGTGACAGTGTTTATCAAGACTCAAAAATATCCAAGTCTGAATTAAGAATATGTATTTATATTCGTTTGAAATGGCGTAAAGACTCCCTGGAAAGATGAGAAGAATCCAATAAACTTTCCTCCCAGGCGTGTGGCCAATGAGAGTGGACGCAGGCAGGGGCGGGGAGCCTTTCACACATGACTTTTCATGGTTTCAATTCTGAAACACATGAATATGTGGAGGTGAAGTAGTAAGGAAGAGTGGGGCCAGAAGTCCCAGCGACGGTCATAGGGTGGGTTCGCCCGATCTGTTGGGGCCACAAGGGTCTGGGGACACGGAACCTGGGCAGCGGCGTGAGGTTCTGCTGCAGTGACGAGGCACTGGTTCTAGATATTTACCCAAGGGTGTTGTCACAGGGAGTATATTATAGGTGATTTCTGATTTCAACCACGGGTGACTTTCGGAGAAAGTTCGCACAGGGAGTTTCAGTTTCGACTCTGCTGCGTCCTCTTCGGGTTCTGCGCGCTCCTCGCAGGACGCCCGCTCCGCCCGAGCTCCGGACCCGGGTCCTGCCCGGTGGAGACCACTGAGAGGGTGCCACGCTGCCGGTCGATGCTCCCGGGCCTCCGAACAAAACGGCTTTTGGAAGACCTGGGAGGACTCGCCGTCGCGGCAAGGAACCGTGGCAGGAGGATACAGGAAACGCGGGACCCGGTGGGGTGAAGAGCACGAGGTTCCTCCTTCATCCTCGTGGGGACTTTGCCACCGGCTCAGTGTGGAGACGTCCCCGTCCCGCTCGGATCCCTGGGAATCCGACAGTGTGGCCGCCGCGAGGACCCCCATCCTCCTTGCCTTGGGGCTGCTGCGGGAGGGCGCCCGTGGCTCGCTAGATCCTGAGTGCCCAGGGTCCAACAGGAGCTTCCCGTTGTTGCCTCCCCGGCCCCGCCGCTCCCGGTCCAGGGCCCCTGGTTTCTCCACTGGGCTGGGAGCCCCGAGCAAAGACGTCGTGAGGCAGAGAAAACCTTGGGATGGTTAGAAATGAAGAATGGGAGAACCAGAGAAAGGGTGAGGAAGGGAACAGGTAGGGCCAGAGAACAAAGAGAAACCTCCGCCAGGAAAATGGGAAGAGGATGACACACACACAGACCCTACACTACACCAACTCTCCGTCTCCTGTTCCCTGCTCTGTAAGGAACGCAGGCCCCACCCATCCACCCTCACTGTGTTTAGGGTCATCCATTCCAGCGGGGTGAGGAGACCCCTTGTGGGTGCTGTTGGTATTGCCCTGAGGGCTGTGGACACTGAGCACCTCTTCCTGGGTTCACTGCCATTTGCATTCTTCTTCTGATGCCAGTGGGCAATGGGTGGTCCCCAAACTCTGATGAGACCTCGACCCCAGCAGGTGTCAGGCTCTTGACACTGCCTGGGGAAATAAATTCTAGGACCAGTAAGAAAATAGAGAAAGGGCGGAGAGTTTTTTCTAAAAGGAAAAGTACACACTCACAACAAATGTAACCGGTGTCTGTGTCTGAAGATCCAGATGGTCTCCAGTCAGTTACTTTTACAGCAACGAAATGCTGCAGAAACTGTGCTTGTATGAATCTCAATTTAACTGTGTAGAATAGATATCCAGAATCTATTCTACATATTCTTAATTCATTCTTAATACATATTCTTAATTCAGACTTGGATATTTTTGACTTTTGATGAACTCTGTCACACTGTCCCTCAGGAATCCTGTACCAGTTTCCCCTCCTTCTACAGGAGTGCAGGGGAACTCAAGAGACAGGCAGGTGCAAGGGGGTTTGGGGCTGCCACCTTTCTGGGTTTCTTTAACCAAGGGATGGAATATTCATGAAAATTCCTGAAAGAATGTGGAGATTGCTCAGAACTGTGGTGCCACCCAGTTTTACACCAAATATGGGTGTTCTCAGAATTGTCAGGACGCTGGTGGGTGTGTGTTTAGTATGTTAATGAGTGTATAATAGGGTCCTAGGTGAAACCGAGGTCAAACCCAGGGCCATGTTGGGTCCACTCATTCTTAGCCAGCTTGGTCCATACTCTGTCTTTTAGGGTCTTATCAGCCCACAGCCTCTGCCGATATTTCAACAGATTTCTTTTGCTAGTCACCTGAAACTGCTGCCTAAAATTTTCTCTTTTGCGGCCACACTGTATTGCACCTGTCTCACTTTGGAGAAACATCTTTTCAAATTCTTTGCGTATATTTAATTGTGTTATTTTGCTTTATAATGTTGGGTTGCAAGAGTTCTTTATATATTCAGGATACCAGTCCCTTATTAGATATACGATTTTCAAATGCTTTCTGTCATTCTATAAGTTTTTAACCTTCTAAATGGAGTCCTTTTTGAAGCACAAAAGTTTACATTTGCATGAAATGAAGTTAAACTACCTTTTATTTTACCATTTGTGCTATTGGCATACAGCACTTAAGAAGCATTTGCAAAATCCGGGGTCACAAAAATTTACTGCTCTGTTTTCTTCTGAGACTTTCATTGTTTCATGTCTTAGGTGGACATCTGCCACTCATCTAGAGCTAGTTTTTGTGTGTGCTGTAAGGAAGGGGTCCGCCTCATTCTTCTGCATGTGGCATCCAGTTGTCCCAGCACCGTTCACTGTAGTGTAGGATGCACCTGCCCAACCTCCTGTCCCTCCCTCCTGCACTTGGGGTCAGAATTGCATCCTGCTGAATGGTTCTCCCAGGGTTTCTCCCAATGAAATCCCCTCATGTGAATCCCATGTAGGCACCTGCTTCTCAGAGGACCTGGACTAAGGAGTGGATTCACCAGAGGAAATGGTATTTCCTGAGATGAAACATTCTGGGAATGCTGACACTCAGCAGACCCTTTAATTCATCAAAAGTGAAAAATCGCATTCTTTGGTCATTTGGGTCCCACAATTCTTCCGTCAATTTAGTTTATTGAGGGTTAAATTTTGTTATTTCTGCTGCAGTTGTTGTTGTTTTCTTTGAGACAGGCTCTCATACTGTCACCCAGGCTCAAGAGATCCTCCTACCTTAGCCTCCTGAGAAGCTACTACAGTCACATGCTACTACACTTGATTAATTTTTAAAATAATCCATAGAGACAGAGTCTCACCATGTTGCTTGCCGTGGCTGACCTCCAACTCCTAGCCTCAAGCAATCCTCCAACATGGACCTCCCAAAGTTCTGGGATTACAGGAATGAGCCACCACTCTTAGCCCAAAAAGTTATTGCTTTTTAGTTTTTACTTTTCACATGGTTGTATTACATTATGTAGATTAAAATTCCATATAAGTAATTTGGGGAATGCCATGTAATAAAATGCTTTATTCAGCCACAGCTTCCTAGAAGTAGAGGTGGCATTAATAAAATGTGCATTCGTCAAATCTTGAAGACGTTTCAAATCTTTAGAGTGATTCCAACCTCTCGTTTTGGTTGACACAATAATCCATAAAAACAAGTAAAGCACCCACTCCAATCTGAAAGCTGTAAGGAAGTGAAAACATTGATAAGCCAAAGTGACAGCCTCTTTTGTAGACAAAGTCCTGCCTAAATTTCTCACGCCTCACAAAAGAGGGTCCTGAACTCCCCGCTTCTCCAGAGCTCCATGCAGTCCTTGAAGCACTCTCTGGCTGTCTCTGCAAGTGGCTGAACAGCTCCTGCTGGTCTCTGTGGGGCTGTGGAGGGTACAGGTCCCCTAGGCCCAGGGGCTGTCATGCTTACCAGGTCCCACCAAGGGTGCACCCCACCTTGGGTGGTAGAGGAGACCAGGTGTAGCTGCTCCTGCCCCTACCTTCTCCTGACCTGCCAATCTTACTAGGGGGAAGGAGTAGAGATGAGTGTAGCCATGGAGGTTGGTGCTGGAAAGAACAGAAATGAAGACCTTTGTTCAGTCCTCCAAATTACACAGATTCCTTTCTGAGTTCTAGCAGCCCTTTGGTAGTCTTATGATTGGATTCCTCCCATGCGTCTTAAACCCTATCATATGGCAGGTACTGTGCTAGGTGCTGGGTTTACATGTGGGTGATGGATGTGTCCAGTCCTTCAGGAATTTAGAATCCAGGGACAGAAACAAACACCCACGTGGCTGCTGCTGATGTGTTGTCCTCGAGGTGGTTGGGGTATGAGAGGCAGAAGAGGGGTGACTCATTCTGCCTGGGGAGTTGCATGGAGGCTTTTTGGGAGGTGGCATTTCACATTATTCTTGTAGGAATTGGAAGAATACAGCGTGGCCAGGTGGGCGAAGACAGGGCACACGGCAGAGGGACAAGCATGAGGAAGAGGCCTGGGGGTGGAAATATCACAGAACTTTGGGGAGCTATGAGAAGTCTGCAGTAATGAACCCTCAGTTACTGGGTAGACTCTTTCCACAGGGAGGAGGGAATGTCTGGAGGGAAGATAGGGAAGGAGGGGTGGGCAAGAACCTGTCCTGGGGTCCCTGTCTCCCTTCACAGCAAAGCAACCAGGAAATCAATTCACCATTCATACATATACATATAGCATACGCTTCCACACACACACAGACACACACACATACACAAGTTCATGCACAAATACACAGACACACACGCACACACGTGCACACACAGATAGACATAAACACACGGGAGAAACTGAGTGTCATCTCGAGAGTAGTTGTGTCTGTCCCATCCTGCCCACTCACCTATCACCTCCGGGACTGTCTCCCAGCTCATGAAGGATTTCTGAAGCCATCAAGCAGGATGTCACTGTGTGATGTCACTGTGTGATCTGAAAGACTCAGATAGTTCCTCACTCTGACCTTCCTTCCTGGTATCCTCGGTTCTGGGATGAAGCAGAGTCCTGTGGGTTTTCACTGTAGTAGAAGAGAAACCTCTCCCCTGGGGCAGAACTGCTGGGCCACCAGAGAGCACCCCTCTGCTCTTTGCCCTCAAGGCATCTTGATCTGCAGGATGGGAGGAACTGCCCCAACCCTCTAAATTAAACTCTTTATTGACCCATCATCCACCATGATGTCACAAGCTGTGTGCCAAGGAGCTCAGGGCACAAACTCACTGTGAGCACACACTCTGGGCTTATTGAAATATTTGAAAGATTAGTGGTGCCATCTGCTGGACACCACAGGAAGCACTGGTCCAAAGTACTTTACAGTTTCAACATTAGACTGACTATGCACCATTGCTTTAGATGACATTGTACTTTTACAATCTGTGATTCCAACAGTTGCAGTGATTAAAAAACAAACAAACAAACAAAGAATCCCTGCAAAAATAGGTATGAAATAGGAAATGAGGGTGGCTGTGTCCAATCTGCTTCCAAGGTTTGAGAAGTTGTTCATGCCCAGTTTACTAATGTTTACTAATGGACTCATGTCCATTAGTAAACATTTGTGCTTATTTAAGAAAGACATGCACATACCACTTTTTCAATTTATGTGAAATATTTTCTTCAATGGTAATAAAATTGCTAGGTCATAAATATTTACTGTTTGCTCCTGACTACTTAATGAATACATTATTGGGTATATCTTTTGTTATAGGGTTGTCTTGAAAATGTTACAAAGGCACCTTCTGGATTTTCCCTGGACCACTCCAGTATATTTCATGGGCTCTGCCTCCTGCGGGAAAGCTCACCTCCATGAAGCCAGGACACACATGTTACTTTCTGAGGAGTCCTTCCTGTTTAGGCTATTGAGGACCTGGGGACTCCCCTCCCACTCTTCCTCTCCACTACCTTGCTCCCCCGCCAACCTGAATCATCGGACCTTCCTACATCCGATGCAATGCACCTGCTCATTATGTTCACCTGCTGCCCCCACTGGAGCAGGGATTTTGTCTGTTTTCCTGAGAGAAGTGTCCACAGCACAGCTCACTGTCGGTTCTGAGGCTGTACTAACCCTGTGAGTGAATACATGAGAGGCAGTGATGGGGCAGGGGCCTCTTTGTTGTCCATTTATTCACTACACTTTAGATGGTAACTTAGGACATAGTGAGGCCAGTGTTTCCTGGGCACAATAAATCAGAATATATTGTGACGGCAAGAAGTAGAAAGAAATATTAGGTGGAAGAATATGTATTTTCAAGTACGAGTTGGGAAGAGTGAGAAACCAATCAGGAAAGGGGTAAGTTTGACCTGCTTGTAGATAACACGTGGAGAAATGTAGCCATTTGCAGTGGAGACTGAGTGCTGTTAAATTAGTCTGCAATGCTGAGAACATCTCCACTACCTGCCCTTGTCCTCCTCTCTCCTGAGGCTGAATGCAGTTCTTGTGCCTTCAGTGCCAAGGAAGCCACAGTTTCAGGCCAGAGAAGGGCTGGGGTGGACCCCGGAAAAGGAGCGGGTGGGTACGGAAGGGGATGGCCGGGAGCAATGACTTCCGGAGGATAAACAAAAAATGTCACTTCAAAATGGAACAAAAAAGAAGGATATAAAGAACAAGGTGGAAATCATCTGAAATTCCATTATGCACAGTTTAATGTTAGGGTTTTTGTAGAATCATGTGTAATTTTTATAAAACTATGATCATACACCTTACAATTATTTTAAATTACTAGAGTTTATTTTCGTAGGGCAGGGTTAGAGTTTATAGTGCAGAGTTCTCTCTTTCCTGAGTCAGTTAAACCCACTTTTTTTGCCTCATGTCAATTTATTTATTCATTTTTATGTTTTCATTTTACTTTAAGTTCTTGGATACATGTGCAGAATGTGCAGGTTTGTTACATAAGTATACATCTGCCATGGTGGTTTACTGCACTTATCAACCCGACATCTAGGTTTTAAGCCCCACGTACATTAGGTATTTGTCTCAATGCTCTCTCTCCCCTTGCCCCCAACCCCCTGACAGGCCCCAGTTTGTGATATTCTCTTCCCTGTGCCCATGTGTTCTCATTGGTCAACTCCCACTTATAAGTGAGAACATTCAGTGTTCGGTTTTCTGTTCTTATGTTAGTTTCCTGAGAATGATGATTTCTAGCTTCATTCATGTCTCTGCAAAGGACATGAAGTCATTCTTTTGTATGGCTGCATAGTATTGCCTGGCACATATGTGCCACGTTTTCTTTATCCAGTCTATTATTCATGGGCATTTCGGTTGGTTCCAAGTCTTAGCTATTGTAAACAGTGCTGCAATAAACATACCTGTGTATGTGTTTTTATAGTAGAATGATTTATGATCCTTTAGGTATATACCCAGTAATGGAATTGCTGGATGAAATGATATTACTGGTTCTAGATCCTTGAGGAATAGCCACACTGTCTTCCACAGTGGTTGAAATAATTTACACTCCCACCAACAGTGCAGAAGAGTTCCTATTTCTCCACATCCTCGCCATCATATTTATTCATTTTTAATTTCAACTTTTTTTTTTTTTTTTGAGATGGAGTCTCGCTCTGCTGCACAGGCTGGGGTACAGTGGCGCGATCTCGGTTCACTGCAAGCTCCGCCTCTCAGGTTCACGCCATCTCCTGCCTCAGCCTACTGAGTAGCTGGCACTACAGGCGCCCGCCACCATGCCCGGCTAATTTTTTGTATTTTTAGTAGAGACGGGGTTTCACCGTGTTAGCCAGGATGGTCTCGATCTCCTGACCTCGTGATCTGCTCACCTCGGCCTCCCAAAGTGCTGGGATTACAGGCATGAGCCACCATGCCCGGCCTGTTGAGGGTTTTTATTATAAAAGGATGCTAAATTTTGTCAAATGCTTTTTCTGTGTCTGTTGAGATGATCGTATAATTTTTATCCTTCATTATATTTATATGGTATGTCACATTTATTGGTTTGCATGTTGAACCATCCTTGCATCCCAGGGATAAATCCCACTTGATCATGGTGTATGATCCTTTTAATGTGCTGTTGAATTCAGTTTGCTTGTATTTTGTTGAGAATGTTTGCATCCATGATCCCTGGGGATATTGGCCTGTAATTTTCTTTTCTTATAGTCTTCTTATCTGGCTTTGGTGTGGGAGTAATTCTAGCCTTGTAAAAGGAGTTTGGAAGTGCTGCCTCCCCTTCAATTTTTTTGGAAGAGTTTGAGAAAAATAGATGTTATTTCTTCTTTAAAGGTCTTGTAGAATTTACTCATGAAGACATCTGACCCTGGCCTTTCCTTTGTGAGGAGATTTTTTTTATTATTACTGTTATACTTTAAGTTCTAGGGTACATGTGCACAATGTGCAGGTTTGTTACATATGTATGCATATGTCATGTTGGTGTGCTGCACCCATTAACTCTTCATTTACATTAGGCATATCTCCTAATGCTATCTTCCCCCCCCACCCGACCCCACGACAGGCCCCGGTGTGTGATGTTCCCCTTCCTGTGTCCAAGTGTTCCGTGAGGAGATTTTTGATTGTTGATCAATCTTCTTACTCACTAATCATCTATTCTGATTTTCTTTCTTCACGATGCAGTCTTGATAGGTTATGTTTCTAGCAATGTATCCATTTATTCTAGGTTATTCAATTTGTAGGCACACAATGGTTTATAGTAGTCTGTTATGATCCTGTGTCTTTCTGTGATATCAATTATAATGTCTTTCTTTCATTCATAATTTTAATCATTTGAGTCTTTGTCTTTTTTCATTAATCTAGTCTAGGTCTGTCAATTTTATCTTTTCAAAAAACCAACTCTTAGATTTGTTTATCTCTTCTATTGTTTTTCTATTCTCAAATTCATTTATTTCTGCTCTAATTTTTATTATTTCCTTCCTTCTGCTGACTTTGGGCTTAATTTGCTTTTTTTTTCTGTTTCCTTGGGGTTTAAAGTTACATTATTTGAGATCTTCCTTTTTTCTTTTTTTATTATTTATTTATTAGACTTAATATTCTTCTGAATCTTTTTTCTTAATCTAGGCATTTATTGCTATAAACATCTGTCTTGGTCTGTTTTGTGCTGCTATAACAAAATACCTGAGATTGGGTCATTTATAAATAC